>NW_006239176.1:493830-542183 GCF_000226075.1 Solanum tuberosum | reverse complement strand
AGGATGGTTTATGTTGGTATGTTAGCTTTCATACTTGGTACATTTTGTACTAACGCATATTGCCTTCATTCTAATCAAATGTAGGGTGTTGGGAGATTGAGTTGCTTGGAGGATAGGTTCCTAAGTGCAAGAAGATTGAAAATTGGTGAGTCCTCATAGCTTCAAGTACAAACCCCTTATGTTTCATTTATGTCTTTTCTTATGTTTTAGACTTTATGTGGGCTGCGTCCCAAGACCGTTATTCATGTTATTCTTAGATGGTTTGAGACAAAGATGTTAGACAAGACTTTCGCTTTTATGAAATGTTTCGATATTATGTTTTAAAGAAAGTTATAAATTTTCCTTACTTTTCTATGATAGTATGTTATGATGACGCTAAGGGCTTATATTAGACCCCTTCGGGGTCGAGTATGCCGTGTTATGTCTAGGGGGTACCCCTGGGTCGTGACACCAACCACGGGTGGCACCACGACTCGTGGTGGCCACCACGGGTCGTGAAGACCCTTGTGGTCATGGTAGGAAGCCGCTAGGCTTAGTTTTAGGCAGCCTTGGCCCCCTAGCCATGGCCTTCACCCAAAACCCTTGGCCCTTGCCTTTAACTGTTGACGTTAACCCTCATGTTTAGGCTCTAGTTAACCCTACTAATTTCTGAGGTGTTACATTATCTCCCCCTTGTGAACATTTGTCCTCAAATAAAGTCTAAACAAGCTGACTACGGAGGAAAGGAGCTACAATCCCTACCACTAAGTACTAGAAACTGATATCTAACTGAACTTATTTCCAAGAACATGCAAATATGTTGAAATGAAAGTACAACTGAAGCAATAAGGTACTAAAACTGAATTTATGCACGAGTAAACTGAGAGACTAAAGAGGAAACTATTATCTCAAGTTGAAACGGAATCAGAAGGAAAGAGATGAGGATAATTCGCCTTCATGACTGCTTCTGCTTCCTAAGTAGCTCCCTCTATGGACTGACTCCTCCAAATCTGTCAAATCTCATCACCCCTTTCATAAGTGATACTTTCAAGAAAACCCAAACATCTATCTAAAACCCTAAGTCCATTCTCCTTACATCTGCATAGGACTTCTGTCTTAAGTCTATTTCTGATGAGCTGAACTTTTTCCATAGCATCATGAACCGAATCTAGCCCAATCAAGGCTGCTTCACCTACTCATCCCCTTTGGAACACATAAGCAACCATCTCCCCCTTGGGAGAAAACCTCTACTTTCTATTGATGAACTTCTCCTTGCAACTGAAGCAGTATATGATCAGTATCTTGTTCTTCCTTAACCTCCACTACCAATGAAGATTCTGATCTATCCTAAATTATGACACCACCATCTGGCAGTTTTGTAAGACCAACTCCTAAGAGAGCAAGCCGATGAACATCTTTTGCTAATTCCTTCCTTTATTCCTAAACATGTACTACACTACCCATAGAGATCATCTTTCTAGTCTTAAGGTAAAAGATAAATCGACCTACAGGCACTGAGCTACTACCCTTCCATTCTAAGACTAGCTAGTTGGAAACTAAAACCGAATGATCCTAGTTCTACAATCGGCTGAGGCATAACATCAATGTAATTAGTCCATCCCTAGAATGATATCAAAATCTACCATTTCTAACTCTACAAGGTCTGCTTAGGTGACTTTCTAAGAGATTGTGACGGGGCTATTTCTGTTTACCTGTCTAGCTATAACTAGGTCACCAACTGGGAACTATGAGTTTTAAAAGAGTTTCTGGACTGACACCTAAGTTTACTACTATATAGGGAGTTACAAAAGAAAAGAGTATCCCTTAGATCTAACAACACATAACTAGCTAAAAGAAACACTCGTAACATACCAAAGCATCATTCTTTGCATGCAAGACAATCGCACGGATGGTTCTTACCACACTTTGGACAAGTTGGGTAGGTCCTATTTCCTGAAGCACTCCCTGAGGCTTAGAGCCTAGTGCCCTACTATTCTGATCTTGTCGAAACTGTGAGTGCTTTCCACCACCCGATTTCTACTGAGAGAATTCATAGTTCCCTGTTCTAGCTTTCTTGTTGACCTTAGCCATTTTCCTAAGCTTATCTCCCTCAACCTGCTGAGCATGAGTCATGAGCCTAGAGATATTAATATCCTATAAGAACATAACATTACTACACTCTGTCTTCACTAAGTAGGTTGACCTACCAACCATCGGTAGGGGTCGTCGGTCAAGCTCCACCAGACAAGGCTTCACTAAAAAGAGCAAAACTTTTTACTTCGAGATGGGATTTTAGAAAACTAGGTGGCATTGGAAATATGATTCAATTATCTTTTATTTGATAGTTCATGGGTCACCTAATTCATTCTTTCCTAAATTATATGACCGTTTGAAGTTGACCCAACAACCATTTCCCTCCAAATGGCTATTGGCCCTCACCTACGGTCAAACCTATGGTCCGTAGGTCAAACCATGGACCCTCCTGGTCGACCATGGGTGGGATTAGAGACTATCAACTTTTGGGTCTGTGGTTCTACCTACGGTCTGTGGTTCTACCTACGGTCTGTGGTTCTACCTACGGTCTGTGGTTCTACCTACGGTCTGTGGTTCTACCTACGGTCTGTGGTTCTACCTACGGTCTGTGGTTCTACCTACGGTCTGTGGTTCTACCTACGGTCTGTGGTTCTACCTACGGTCTGTGGTTCTACCTACGGTCTGTGGTTCTACCTACGGTCTGTGGTTCTACCTACGGTCTGTGGTTCTACCTACGGTCTGTGGTTCTACCTACGGTCTGTGGTTCTACCTACGGTCTGTGGTTCTACCTACGGTCTGTGGTTCTACCTACGGTCTGTGGTTCTACCTACGGTCTGTGGTTCTACCTACGGTCTGTGGTTCTACCTACGGTCTGTGGTTCTACCTACGGTCTGTGGTTCTACCTACGGTCTGTGGTTCTACCTACGGTCTGTGGTTCTACCTACGGTCTGTGGTTCTACCTACGGTCTGTGGTTCTACCTACGGTCTGTGGTTCTACCTACGGTCTGTGGTTCTACCTACGGTCTGTGGTTCTACCTACGGTCTGTGGTTCTACCTACGGTCCGTGGGTGGTTCCGTCGGTACAGGCACCTGTTTTTATGAAAATTAGGATTTTCTTTATTTTGAGGTCTGAGTTGTTAAACTCAAACTAGGACATATAACCCTAAGAAGAAAAAAGAGAATGAGGCATATTGCCCTGAGGTTTTCAAATGGGATGTATTGTCCTTGTTGATTGACAAAAGTTTGGGGTGTATAACCTAAAGTATTAATATGGTGCATATTATACATGAGTGAAAGATTGGTGCGTATTTCCTAGGATAAGTATATGGTACGTATTAAGGAATAAAGGACTGGTGTGTATTCCACATGAATGAAAGACTGGTGCGTAGTGCACATGAATGAAATATTGATGTGTATTGCACATAATTTTTCCAACTAGGAGATGTTATCCTAATGAGGGAAGGAGACCAGACCTATTACTTGAAGTTTTCAAATTGAGAGGCAAAAAATACAAATAGCATGTGATGAAACACCAAAAAATGTGAAGACTTTTGAGAACTTCTTTTGTGATGTTTTATCGTTCTGACTTGTAATACTGCACATTCTTTTATCCCATTGTAGAGAAAAAGAAAGAGAAAATTGTTAGTTTAAAAGTGATAGGTGGTTTGCGGCCTTGATGTTATGATGATTTGACAATACTTTCGACCAATTTGTGAAATTCTAACTCAAATCCTTGTCTAAACCACTTTTCTAAAACTTCCTCTTTGTTAATGAGAGACCTTAATGCTATTGGTACTACTAAATGTCATGGTGCAATTGATTTCCTGGAGAAAAAATTTCCCTTTCGAAAATTTTCTCATGACTTAAGAGGTTTTATCGTATTCCTTCTCACGAATTTTTTTTGGGAAAATATCCCAGGTGTCTTCAGTCCCTGATCAATGCCATATCGACTCAGGTACTCAACTTTTCTCTTTGGGGAACGTCGTGAGCATTGCAACCTTTTTGCTTTTCTTTGAAACAAGATTAACTGAAAGGGGCTAAAAAATGATAGATTTGATAATATTAAAAGATTGAAGTAAGACAAACTTATAATTAACAAAGGGTATTCCTTTTGAGAAAAAATACAAAGAGAACTTATCTAGAGGCATATGTCGACTTTAAATGAACCATGACATGCACTTTGTATTTGACTTTTGATCTGTTTGAGTTGTCAAAGTGTGAACCATTATGAATTTGAAATTCACTTATGTATGCTAGCAACACTTCATGTAGAGGGGTTGACAAGTGGTGCTCTTTCTAGGTTCCCTCAAATTAACAATTTTCATGTTGTTCTCTCTCATTATCTTAAAGTGCTCGTGAAAATTTTCACCGATAAGATCCTCTCTCTTGTTACCTTATGGTGCCTGTGAAAGTTTTCACTGATAAAACTTGTTTTTCCTCTTTTTGTCTTATGGTGCCAGCAAGGGTTTTCACTTATAACTCTCTTTTATCTCTTGATTATCAATCTTCTACACAAAACACATTGAATCTGGTATTCTTAAAGAGTTAATCAGAAAGTCAGTTGCCGAACAGAACCATAAACTGAACTACCATTTTGGAAGTATTGTAACCAAATAAAAAAAAACCCTAGCTCTTATGAATAATAGAATATCAATTTTTTGATGGTATGACCGAACCCAAAAGGGTTACCTATGTATCCTTTAAGAATCAGGACGAACGTAGTTCAAACTTTCAAAGAGAAGTTTTTTTTTGATTGATTGATTTTTTTATTTCTTTGGAACGAGGGGCCTTCATCTTCCCAACCATAAAATGCCAACATTCGTTTGTCACTGTATCTTAACCGCATTAGATGTAGTATCTTTTGACTGTGTTTGCTAATACAATCATCCATGTGATTTTTTCCTCCACATCAGTAAGGTGCAATGTTCCTTTGGACAACACTTCCATGATAAGATATGAACCTTGCCAATTTGGAGAAAACTTTCCCTTGGATTCTTTATGGTACGGAAGAATGCATTTTAAGACAAGTTGGACTACTTAAAAATATCTTGGGTGCACCCTTTTGTTGTATACATGAGTCATACTTTGCTGATAAAGCTGGCCAAAACAAATGTTCGCCAATCTTTTTTCATCTATTAATGTCAGCTGACCTAATCGAGTTTTGACCCATTCAGTATCCTCAATTTTAGCTTCCACAATAATACAGAGAGATTGAATTTCATTTTTTGTTGGTGTTACCGTCTTGGTTTCATACACCAGCAAGTAAGGGGTTGCACCAATCAAAGTATGTGTTGTCGTATGATATCCCAAAAGTGTGAAAGGTAACTTTTCATGCCATTTTATGGTGCCTTGAATAATATTTATAAGGATCTTTTTGATGTTTTTGTTGGCATCTTCCACAACTATATTGGATATTGGTCGGTATGGAGTAGATTGTGATGCACAATTTTGAATTAGGATTCAGATTTGTAGTGTTGTATGTGATGATAGTTCTTGGGATACCAAAATGGTAAATGAAGTTAGAATGAAAAAATCCACAACTGCCTTGTTAGTGACTACTTTAAAAGTGACTGCCTTCACACATTTGGTGAATTAATCAATCGCGACCAAAATTAATCGATGTCCTTTAGAAGCTTTTGTCTCAATTTATCTGATGACATCCACTCCCCATGCAGCGAAGGTACATGGAGTGTACATAAGGTGTAACTCTCAATGAGGTGAATGAATTAAATTACCTTGACATTGACGATCTTTGTTCACAAAGTGAAAGCAATCCCATTCCATCGTAAGCCAATAATACCCTACTCGAAGTAACATTTATATCAAGGACATATCCATACATTTGTGATCCACATATCTCAGCATGTACTTCATTCATGATTTTCTCGTCTTCTTCAGCATCCACACATCTCAACAAATTTAAATTTGGGGTTTGTTTATATTAAATTTCCTGCTAAAAAAGAAACCACTAGCCATGCGCCTAATAATTTTCTAGCTTCCATTAGCATGTTCTGGATATTTTTCTGTCGGCAAGAAAGTTCTTGATGTCTAGGTACCATTGCTCACCATCTGGTTCTACTTCAATTGTATTAGAATAGTAGTGTTGGTCACAAACTTGAATTTTCAAAGGAGTGATGCAAGTGTTGCCATGATATGAAACCATTGAGGCCAAAGTAGCAAAAGGCATCAGTCAATTCATTATGAAACCTGGGGATATATCTAAAGTCGATGAACTTAAATCTTTTGTTGAGGTCTTCCACACATTGTTTATATGGAAGAAGCTTGAGGTCTCTAGTTTTCTATTCGCCTTGAGCTTGCCGAATAAGCAAATCAGAATCTCCCAACACAATCAATTCTTGTACTTCCAAATCTAATTTCATATTTAGACCCATTATTCATTCTTCGTACTCTGTTGTGTTATTTGTATAGAAGAAAACAAGTCGATTTGTTGTAGGGTAATGCTACCCTAAGGGCGATATGAGAATCACCCCAATCATTGTGCCTTTTGTATTGACTGCTACATCAAAGTATAATTTCCAGGCCTGACTTTTGTGAATACCTAATTTTTGACGTATTTAATTGTATTTGTATTTGTATTTTTTTTGTTAATGTTATTTGTTTATTGTCTTTCTATGAAAAAAAATGAATTGGCCAAAGGGCTTAATTTTGATTGAATTGGGCTAATTTGAATCCAATTCTAATATCCCAATTAATTTTAAATCTAGTCCAATAACTATGACTCAAATTTTAATCTCCACCATTCATAATTTTTTTGATCCAATGACTCTCGTTTGACCCTATCATAATACAAAAGACCTCAAAAATCATATTTTTCCTCCTATTAGTTTTTATATATTTCCTCTCTCTCCTTTATTTCCAACTATTGCCACTAGCCGCCTTCACCACTGTTGGTCGCCGCCGTCTACCACCACCACAGTCGCAAACAAATTGCTTTAAATTTTCACCACTTCTTCCTTCCACCATCCTCTACACAAATCTATTACTCATTTATTCTTATTCCTAGCCAAACTTTATAGATTTAAGGAAAATCTAATATTAACTATCACTTTCTTTTTAGATTTATGGAGTTTCGGTCAACTCCATTTTATACCCCTATCATAAATTTGTGTAGAGTTCTTCAATGACTATCTTTTGATATAAGTTTCATGTCAAAACTTCATCAAATAATTTTAGGAGGAGTTTTTTTGGCAACCTTCATTCACCTCAAAATATATATCAATCTTGTCATCCTCTCATCCCCTATCAAAATCCGCCACTATCACCATTTTTTCAATAAGTTTGTTTTAATTTCTTTTAATTTTTTTAATCTTTTAATTATTTTATAGTATTTGATCTTCTTTTTTTTTCTTTTTTTTACCCTCCCTAGGAGCTCCCACCCCTTTTGCTCCCTTGGTGACTCGAACTCGCAACCTTCGGGTTGGAAGTGAGGGGTGCTTACCATCCGAGCAACTCCCTCTCGTCTTATAGTGTTTGATCTTCAAAATATATTGATGTTTGGATTTTGTGTTAGTAAGTTGATTTACTTTTTAATCCTGGGTCTTAATTATTGGATTTAAATGGATTCTACATAATACTCCTAATTTTTTAATTTTTAGATGTTTCCTTTAGATTTTATTCAATTAGTGAATAAAATAAAATGGGACTCTCTAAAGGGCAATGCAGTCTTTTTCAATTAATCCTCTCTTGGAAGAACAAAAAAACAGATAAAAAAATTGAAGTGGTCATCTTGGTAGTACATTGGCATGACAAAGGGCCTTATACACACATTGACTCTTAAATTATCAAGAAAAAAGCGGGGGCTTCAGCTTCTCCACTTATTTAACACCCCTTTCTTCTTTCGTTTGACAGAGCTATTAAACCGCAAAGACAATTTATCAAGTATTAGTTTGCGGAATAGCAACAAGGCTTTTCTGGGTGAGAATATCCACAAACATATCGAATTACTAATACCCAAGAAAAAAAAATCATTTCTTCAGTCTACTCGAGTAACCATGTATAGAAAGAATACTTACCCCAATCTCCCTAGCTGCCTCAGTTACATAACATCCAACTTTTCTCTTATGAGTCGCAGTCTACATTTTGCCTCGATCAACATTTTTTCTCATTGCCTTATGAAATTTTCAACTGGTAAAACATTGGTATAATGAATTAAGAACATACTTATCGAATCACATCATATTAAACAACCATTTCAGCTCTTCTTCCCACAAAACTCTTCACATCTCCAGTATGAGGAGTTTGGTTCTGTCGAATCCATATATTGATTCCTCTTGCAAAGTTTCTCCAGGGTAAAGAAGAACAATATGAATGATTGATTTCAGGGAACAATAGACTTTAGGTTTCAAGTGGGTACACTGAATCTTCAAGAATACTTTATCCAAAGGCATATGGTATGTTATTTTTAGACTTAAGTCATCTGCGGCCCCTTAAAATTATTCGCATAATTCACTTAGACACCTCAACTAGGACTAGTACAAATTAAACAGTTTATCTATCCAAAACATGTTCCTATTAGACCTTTTTCGATAATCAGTAAATAAAAAAGTAAAGTGTGTGTGATACACTTGCTATGATGGGGTAAAAATGACTAATGAAAAGATGACATGTATCACTGGACCTCAACAACTATAGGTTTTTTTTTTTATGTTAAAAGAAATGAAAATTATATCAAATAAATTTTATATCTATTTTTTAATAAAAAAAATAAATGAAATGACAACACATTTTACTCAACCTCACCCTATCCAACCCCCTTTCTTCTTCATCTTCTTCTCAGGAATTTTTTTTCTCAAACCACAAAAACCAACCTCACTGCAAATTACTTGCAGATTCAGTTTTTTTTAAAAATAATATTTTTATTCCTAATACGTGACAGAGAAAGTTAATCAAAGAGACATATACAATAGTGATGAAGAGGTTCGTCAATGCTTACTCATCCGGAAATCGATTGCAAAGAAAATTCAAGAGGACCAATTAATTTTATCAAAAAATATTTTTCATTCCTAAAACGTGGTAGAGAAAGATATTCGAAGAGTTGGTACAAGAGTGATGAAGAAAGAAAGTTTGACAATGGTTAATCATCTTGAAATCGATTGCAAGGAGAAATCAAGAGGACCTAAATTAATTTTTTCGAATTATTTGATATTGTTTTGATAATTTTAGTGGATTTACAATTTAATTTGAAAGGTGATATTTATTAGAAGGTGACCGGAAATGGAGATGGAACGTCAACTAACATTTTTCATCCCAATGTTCAAAAATATGCTTATGTTATTTTTTGTAACACCCCGGAAAAAAATTGAGCTAAGACTCGAACCATCCTTCGTTGTGAGTAGGATTTTACCAACGAATTTAAATTTTCTTGAGTTTTAAGGTCACTAGATATAGCACCTTGAGTTCAAAAAAGAACTAAATTGGAAATAGTATTATCTGAAATTTTGCAAGTTATGCTTAAGTTATGAGTTTTGGGTCAAATTCAAACAACCATAAGTCTTAGTACAAGATGAGTTAGGTGTACCATGATATTGAAAATGAAATTTATTTGAATTATCTTTCCAACGCCACCGAGTTTGCTAAATTTCGAGCTCGCATGAGGGAGATATGCCGGTTTGAAGTCGGGTTGTCCAATTAAGAAAAACTACCCGAAAATATGAGGGGTATTTTGGTCTTTTCCTTACCCAATCGAATTTAATCATTTTTAGTAACGTTTTAGAAATTTAAACTAATTATAATTAGTTTCATTCATCCCCAAAAGTATTTAGGGTTTTAGAGGGAAGATTCAAGAGGAGAAAAGTTCAAAGTTTCAAGTGTTCGTTCAAGAAATTCAAGATTTCGCCAAGAACCTAGTTATTTGAGGTATGTAAGCTTCCATAGTTTTGGGTTTGTTCAACCACACGCCAAACATGTGTTTCTTTTTCGAATCTATCCATAAATATTGAGCAATTTAATTTCTTGATGAGTTCTTGAAGATTCCTTATCGATTAAGTTTTCATGTAAAATTCAACTTGGGTCAACTTCAAACTACCCTACCTCTTAGAATAACCTATTAAATTAAAGGTATTTGAATCTACTTTCCAACACCACCAACTTTGTGTCAATCCAATTTCTGAGATAAAAGTTATGACTATTTTAGTAACCTATATAGTGTTGTTACGAATTTAGCCGACGGGAAAACATTAAAAAGAGTTGTTTATGTTTTTTTACCTCCAAGAAAACCCTAAATGAATTTCTTGACTAATAAAAGCTCAAAATAATCAGATTTTCATCTTTTAATCCATCATTATCTTATATATCAAACCCTAGGGCAAAACCCTAAGAAAAAATCAAAGTAGAAGACTCCATTCAAGATTCTTTCAATCTTTTTAAAGATTTTTCTTCGAGTGAAGTCTTTTTCCAAGAATTCCATTTTTTTCAACTCAAATTCCTCCATACAATTATGAATCACTAATGAAAATCATAATTCTTGGGGATACAGATTTCAAGAAACTAATTCAAGAATCTCAAGAAATGTAATACCCCGTATCCGAAAACAAACCAAACAAGCACATTTTCTGAAATTGCAAGTGCAACCCAAGGTTACCACCCACGGACTGTAGAGTGACCCAAAGTTCGTCCTGGTGGTCCGTGGATGGCCACCTACAGCCCTCGCCAAAATCATCCCAGAAATTTCTCTAAAGCATGACCCACGGCCGGACCCACGGACCGTAGGTCAGACCACGGACCTTGGTACAGGTCCATCGATTTAGGCCTATGAACCCATCCTCTGAAGTAGATCGACGGACTGACAGGACGGATCATGGATCAGTCCACGGATCGTCAATCAGTCCATAGGTCGAGACCCTCAGGACCCCAGAACCCATTCTCTAAAGTCGATTGACGGACTGACGGGACGGATCATGGATCAGTCTATGGACCATCGATCAATTTGTAGGTCGAGACCCTTAGGATCCCCCAGAACCCATCCTCTAAAGTCTATCGACGGACTGACAGGATGGATCGTTTGGTCTTTTCCTCATGCATTGGACCCCTAAAGTACGGCGTTTAACTCGTAAACTACGTAGTTTTGGTCAGTTTTAGCCTAGTAAACTAATTAGAACCTAACCCAATCAATTATTCACCAAAAAATTCATCAAACTTAGAGAAAAATAGAAGGAAAAGTCGAGCAGCCCTAGTTCAAGAACGCAACGACTTTTCATCAGTTCCAGTCCCGAAATTGAATGATTTCTCCGTGAATTTTGTCACAAGGTATGTGGGATTTCACTAGTGGGTTCCTTCCACCCATTAGGTCCCTATATTTTAGTCAGAATCTTGATTCCCTTAATATTATCTAGACTTAGGGTTTCTTGAATGTTAGAAATTGTTGGGTTTTAGTTGTTAGAATGATCCAAATCAAGTTATTATGATATTGCTTAGTTTCTTGTATTATATTCAAAACCCTAGCTATGTAGTTCTTTAAGTTAATGAATTACACATGCTAGGTTAGTGATTTCAAGATATATATGCTTCAGTTTACAAATGTCACATTATCAGTCATAACTGTTGCATTCTCAGAGTTTGCATATCAGTATTTTGAACTATCCAATATTGAAGAAATTCAGTCATAAATTGTTAAATACATTCTAATTGGGAGTAGTTTAATACCTAGTGGACTAGGGTTCAGTGTACCCGAATAGTCCCAAAACTACATGCTCCCGTAGGTTTATAAGTCCCCTCTTTGAGAATTACATTTTAATGATCAAGCCCGTCATGCCTCTATACCTTTGGCAGGATATATTGGGTCCTCTCGATGGGGCGTATACATCAGACTCCACATTTAGCTCATGTGGTTTTATGTCGGTTATTAGTAGCTCCCTTACAATCAGATTCTATTGCATTGACTATGTTATCAGTTACAGTCAGATTGCAGTCTCAACATGTTATAAACTTGGTCATTGCATTCAGTTAGTTCATGTTTAGTAATCTCAGCATAGTATTAGACTTATCTCTTATCATTGCTCAGATATATGCTTTGGTAATGTTATGTTTATCGTTCAACTTTATTTTATCATGCATGCTCCATACCTTTCAAGTACTGACGCATACTCTGCGCAATATCTTCTCGTGATGTAGTTTTAGGTTCTCAGTTTCCAGATCACGCATAGATCGGTTCCCGATCTTCAACTCAGTAGTATCAATGGTGTGCCCTCATTCTCCGAGGACGACATACATGTTTCCTTTTGTTTTAGTCTTAGTTTATGTTTTTGCTAGATTTAGCTAAGGAACGTCCCAGCACTTCTTGTTAGTTAGAGGCTATTTTCAGACATAGTTAGTTTAAGTTTTAGCATTTAAGTTTGACTTTTCATTTGTTGTTTAACTCTCGGTTTTATACATATATATTCAAATTTAGTATGGGTATTTCCCATCATTTCAGTTTATCTCATGATTTAGCTTCCACACAGTATTTCTTCACTTTAGTTTATTTAGTATGCTTATGATATGCCAGCAGGGCTAGCTTGGGGTCACTGGTTATCCTAGGTCCTGTGTTTACGTCCTGGGGATAGCTTCGAGGCGTGACAAACAAGGTATTAAAGCATTAGGTTTAAGAGTCCTAGGATGTTTGAAAAGCCTCACTAAGTAGAGTCCTTTTCATGGGTGTGAAGTGCACCACATCTAATGAAAAGGAGGCCGCAAAGTGTTTTAGGAAAAACTTCATTTTCTTGTTACTCTAATTGTACGTAAGGTATGATCTAATTCCTCATTTCTAACTCGACGTTATGCGCATACAGATCATGCCTCCTTGTAGACCTTATGGAAGGAATGTGAATGCACGCAACACTAACGCAGCTCCTCCAGTCCCATATCAGGAAATTTCGAATGCTGAGTTTCGGAACGTCATTCACCTTTTGGCTTAGAGTTTGACTAACCAAAACAACCAGCAGGTTCCAGTTCCTGCCAATGCTAGTGGTGTATTAGTGGCAGCCAGGGTTCGCGATTTTGTTAGGATGAATCCGCCAGAGTTCTTAGGATCACAGATTGGTGAGGATCCCCAAAACTTCATAGATTAGGTCAAAAAGATCTTTGGAGTGATGCAAGTAACTGGGAATGATAGGCTAGAGTTGGCATCCTATCAGCTTAAGGATGTAGCTCACATCTGGTATACTCAATGGAAAGAGAATATGGGTACTAATGCAGCTCCTATCACTTGGAAATGTTTTAGTGAGACTTTTCTAGAGAGGTTCTTCCCAAGAGAGTTGATGGAGGCAAAAGCTCAGGAGTTCATGAATTTGAGGCAAGTTAACATGAAAGTTCAAAAGTATGGACTAAGTTCACCCAACTCTACAAGTATGCTCTTCACATGGTTGCCGATTTCAGGTCTCAAATGAACAGTTTTCTATATGGGGTATCCGACTTAGTGAAAATAGAGTGTAGGAATTCTATGTTGCTGGAAAATATGAACAACTCTAGGCTCATGACTCATGCTCAGCAGGTTGAAGGAGATAAGCTTAGGGAACATGCTAAGGATAATAAGAAGGCTAAAACAGGCAACTATGAGTATTCTCAACAGAAATTGGGTGGTGGAAATCGCTCACAGTTTAAGCAAAAGTCTTCAGCTCGAGCACCTTCATCAGCTAGTGTTCCATCCTCTAAGTTTTGACATGATCAGAAAGGTAGGGCATCAAGCTCTAAGTCTCAGGGGAGTGTTTCAGGCACCGGAACCTACCCAATTTTTCTAAAATGTGGTAAGAACCATCCGGGCGAGTGTGTTGTAGGAAAGGAAGGATGCTTTGGGTGTGGTCAGTCTGGTTACATGTTGAGAGATTGTCCTTCTGCTAAAGAGGGTCAAGGGTGCAATAATAGTAGAACTTAGTCTACAACTTCAGAAGCACCAACAGGTGGCCTGACTCAGCAAGGTAACTCATCTGGTATAGGTGGCGGACAACGCCAAAATAAGTTGTATGCTCTTCAGGCTCGCAAGGATCATGAAGATTCTCCTGATGTAGTCACTAGTACTTTACGAGTTCTTAGATTATATGTTTATTCTTTGTTAGATCCAGGGGCTACTCTTTCCTTCGTAACTCCCTAATATATAGTAGTCAACTTCGGTGTCAGTCCAGAAATTCTCTCAGAACCTTTCTCAGTCTCTACTCCAATTGGTGACCTAGTTATAGCTAGACGGGTATACATATATTACCCTGTCACAGTCTCTCAGAAAGTCACCTCAGCAAATCTTGTAGAGTTTGAAATTGTATATTTCGATATCATTCTAGGCATGGATTGGTTTCATTCCTGTTATGCCTAATCGATTGTAGAACTAGGATTGTTCACTTTTTCATTTTCCAGACGAACCAATCTTAGAATGGAAGGGTAGTAGGTTAGTGCCTATGGGTAGATTAATTTCGTACCTTAAGGCCAGAAGGATGATTTCAAAGGGTTATCTCTACCATCTAGTTTGGGTTAAGGATTCAAGCTCTGAAACCCCAACTCTTGTGTCAGCTCCTGTAGTTAATGAGTTCCCAAAAATGTTTCCAGAAGATCTTCCCGGAGTTCCTCCCGAAAGGGAAATCGACTTTGGAATTAATCTCCTTCCAGATACCCATCCTATTTCTATTCCTCCTTACAAAATGTATCCAATTAAGTTTAAGGAATTGAAAGAGCACTTGATAAGGGCTTAATCAGACCCAGTATTTCCCCATGGGGTGCACCAGTGTTGTTCGTGAAAAATAAAGATTGTTCTCTTAGAATGTGCATTGACTATAGGCAGTTGAACAAGGTCACAATCAATAATAAGTATCCTATCCCCAGGATTGATGACTTGTTTGACCAACTTCAGGGTGCTAGTCATTTCTCAAAGATAGACCTCAGATCTAGATATCATCAGCTTAGAGTCAGAGATAGTGACGTCCCAAAAATAGTGTTCAAAACTTGGTATGGTCACTATGAATTTGTAGTTATGTCATTTGGACTAATCAATGCTTCTGCAACTTTCATGGATTTGATGAACAGAGTGTTCAAGCAGTATTTGGACTTGCTCGTTATCGTCTTTATTGATGATATCCTCATTTACTCTAGGAATGAGGAAGAACATGTGAATCATTTGAGGGTTGTCCTGCATACTCTCAAAGATTGCCAGTTATTCGCTAAGTTTAGCAAATGTGAGTTTTGGTTGCAATTTGTTGCTTTTCTTGGGCATCTTGTGTTTTACGAAGGGATCCAAGTGGATTCCCAGAAAATAGATGCAGTGAAATAATGACCCAGACATACCTCTCCAACAGATATCAGAAGTTTCTTGGGTCTAGCGGGTTATTACAGAATGTTCGTGGAAGGATTTTCATCCATAGCCTCTCTATTAACTAAGTTGACTCAGAAACATATTAAGTTTCAATGGTCAGATGATTGTGAGAAAAGCTTCGTAGAACTGAAAATTAGGTTGACTACAACTCCTATTTTGACTCTACTGGAGGGTTCAGTCGGTTATGTTATCTATTGTGATGCATTTAGAATCGACCTAGGTTGTGTGTTGATGGAGTGAGGTAACATTATAACTTATGCTTCTAGAAAGCTTAGGGTGCATGAGAGGAACTATCCAACTCAGGACTTCGAGCTTGCAGCAGTGGTGTTTGCACTTAAGATTTGGAGACATTACTTGTATGGTGTTCACGTAGATGTGTTCACAGACCATAAGAGCCTTCCATAGGTGTTCACCCAGAAAGATTTGAATATTTTCCAAAGGAAATGGCTTGAGTTCCTTAAGGATTATGATATGAGTGTGCATTACCATCATGGTAAGGCCAATGCAGTAGCAGGTGCTCTTAGTAGACTATCTATGGGTAGTGTAGCACATGTTGAGGAAGAAAGAAAGGAACTAGCGAAAGATGTACATAGACTTGCTCGCTTAGTAGTTCGTCTTATGAGCATATCATATACTGGTGTAACAGTTCAGAATGGGGAAGAATCTTCACTGGTAGCAGAGGTTAAGGTAACACAATATAGTCATCCGATATTGCTTCAACAAAAGGGTACAGTTCATCAGTAGAGAGTTGAGGTTTTCTCCCAAGGGGGAGATGGTGTGCTTTGCTATCAGGGTCGATTATGTGTTCCTAAGGTGGGTGAGTTGAGACAACAGATTTTTGGAGAAGCCCATAATTCAAGATATTGTATTCACCCAGGCGCCACTAAGATATACTATGATATGCAAGAAGTCTTTTGGTGGAATGGTTTGAAAAGGGATATAGCAGATCTTGTGTCTAAGTGCCCATATTGCCAGCAAGTGAAGGTAGAACATTAGAACCAATGAGGTATGACTCAAGAGATCAACATTCCTACTTGGAACTGGGAAGTGATCAACATGGACTTCATTATAGGTTTACCTCGTACTCGCAGACAACATGACTCCATTTGGGTGATAGTTGATAGAGTTACTAAGTCTTCACACTTTTTGGCTGTTAAGACTACAAATTCGGCGGAGGACTACATCAAGATTTACATTAATGAGATAGTCAGGTTGGACGTAGTTCCTTTTTCTATCATCTCAGATAGAGGTCCTCAATTTACCTCTCATTTATGGAAGTCATTTCAGAAAGGTCTTGGTACTCAGGTTAACCTTAGCACAACATTTCATCCACAGACAGATGGTCAGGGAGAGCGTATTATTTAGACCTTAGAGGACATGGTGAAATCTTACATAATCAATTTCAAGGGTGGTTGGTATGATCACCTTCCTCTTATGGAGTTCTCCTACAATAATAGTTACCAATCCAGCATTCAGATGGCCTCTTATGAGGCATTGTATGGGTGTAGATGTACATCTCCAGTTGGTTGGTTTCAAGTAGGAGAAACAATCTTGATAGGGACAAATTCAATTCATGATGCTATGGAGAAAGTGCAACTCATTTGAGATAGACATAAGACAGCCTAGAGTCGCCAAAAGTCTTATCGAGATGTAAGGAGAAGGGAATTAGAGTTCCAAGTTGATGATTGGGTTTTACTGAAAGTGCCACCTATGAAGGGGGTGATGAGATTTGGCAAGAAAGGGAAGATCAGTCCTAGATATGTAGGCCCTTACAAGATTTTGAAAAGAGTTGGTAAAGTGGATTATGAGTTAGAGTTGCAAACAGAACTAGCAGCGGTGTATCCGGTTTTTTCACATTTCGTTGTTGAAGAAGTGTGTAGGTGATCCAGCATCTATTGTACCTTTAGAAAGTGTGCCTGTGAAGGATAGTCTTACTTATGAAGAGGTACCAGTTGAAATCCTTGATCGTTAGGTTCGAAGGTTAAGAAATAAAGAAGTAGCTTCAGTTAAGGTTTTGTGGAGGAGTCAGTTCGTAGAGGGAGCTACTTGTGAAGCAGAAGCAGCCATGAAGGCCAAGTATACTCCTCTCTTTCCTTCCGATTCCATTCCAGCTTGAGATAATAGTTCCTCTTCAGTTTTTCATTCATTCATGCGTCAGATTCAGTCTTAGTATCATGTTCCTTTAGTTTGTACTTTCATTTTCACCGTATTTGCATGTCCTTGGAACTTAGTTCAGTCAAAAATCAGTTTCTAGTAAATAGTGGTAGGGTTTGGTTGCTCTTTCCCTCCCTATCCCACTAGTTTAGACTTCATTCGAGGATGAATGTTCCCAAGGGAGAGATAATGTAAACACCCTGTATCCAAAAATTGACCAAACCAGCAGATTCCTAGAAGTTGCAAGTGCAACCCACGGTTTCCACCCATGGACAGTAAGGTGACCCACGGTCAATCATGGTGGTCTGTGGATGGCCACCTACAGCCCTCCCCAGAATCAGCACAAAAATTTCTCTAAGGCATGACCCACGGCCGAACCCATAGACCGTAGGTCAGACCACAGACCGTGGTCCAGGTCCATGGAACAAGGCCCCAGAACCCATCCTCTGAAGTCGATCGACGGACTGACAAGACAGATCGTGGATCATTCCACGGATCGTCGATCAGTCCGTACGTCGAGACCCTCAGGACTCCTCCAAACCCATCCTCTCAAGTCGATCAATGGACTGACATGATAGATTATGGATCAGTCCACAGACCGTCAATCAGTTCGTACGTCGAGACCCTCAGGTACACCCAAAACCCATCATCTGAAGTCGATCCATGGACTGAAAGGACGATTAATGGATAAGTCCACAGACCGTCGATCAGTCTGTAGCTCGAGACCCTCATGATCCTCCATAACCCATCCTCTAAAGTCAATCGATAGACTAATAGGACAGATCGTGGATCCGAACATGGAACGTCGATCTATCCCGTCGGTGGCTTCAACAAATTTTAAGTCAGGGGTCGTTTGGTCTTTTTCTCATGCGTTGGACCTCTAAACTACGTTGTTTAACCTCTAAACTGTGTATTTTTGGTCAGTTTCAGCCTAGTAAACTAATTAGAACCTAACCTAATCAATTATTCACAAAAAATTTCTTCAAACTTAGAGCAAAATAGAGGAGAAAGTGCAGCAGCCCTAGTTCAAGAACGCAACGAGTTTTCATCAGTTCTAGCCCCGAAATCATACGATTTATCCGCGAATTTCGTCACCAGGTATGTGGGATTTCACTAATGGGTTCCTTCCACCCATTAGGTCCCTAGATTTCAGTCAGAATCTCGATTCCCTTAATATTATCTAAACTTAGGGTGTCTTGAATGTTAGAAATTGTTGGGTTTTAGCTGTTATAATGATCCAAAAAACATTATCAGGTTATTGCTTAGTTTCTTGTATGATATTCAGAGCCCTAGCTATGTATTTCTTTTAGTTCATGAATTACACATGCTAGGTCACCGATTTCAAGATATACATGCTTCAGTTTAAGAATGTCACATTATCAGTCATAATTGTTGCATTTTTAGAGTTTGCATGTCAGTATTTTGAGCTATCCTGTATTACATAAATTCAGTCGTAAATTGTTAAATACATTCTAATTGGCAGTAGCTTAATACCGAGTGGACTAGGGTTCAACTTACCTGGATAGTCCCAGAAATACATGCCCCCGTAGGTTTATAAGTCCCCTATGTGGGTATTACATTTTAGTGATCACACAGTTATGCCTCAAACCTCTAGAAGGGTATATTGGGTCCTCTCGATGGGGCGTATACATCAGACTCTACATTTAACTCATGTGGTCTTATGTCGGTTATTATTAGCCCCCTTACAATCAGATTCAATTGCATTGACCATGTCATCAGTTACAGTCAGATTTCATTCTAAGCATGTTATAAACTTGGTCATTGCATTCAGTTACTTCATTTTCAGTATTCTCAGTATAGTATCATGCTTATCTCTTATCATTTCTCAGATAGATGATTTGGTTCAGTTATGTTTATTGGTTTTTCATGTATGTAAGGCTATCATAGTGTTGGACTAGTTCGTCATCACGTCCTACATCTTTTTCTAAATCAGTAAAAGAGAAATCCAGGATACTACTCCTAGATTTGAGTATTCTTGAGATCAGTTGATTTGGGTTCTTGAGTTCATGGTTCTTTTAAAAATGTTATTCCTAATTATTAAGTTTCTATATTTTTATTGAGATCCTTGAGTTGATTTGTTCATGTCTATAATTCAGCATAAACCCTAATTTGAGTTATAAATCTTTAGAAGTTTTTCAAAGCCAACACTTGAGTTTTAAACTGAGTTTTGAGGAAGTAAGTATAAGAATTAGAAGAGTCATATACCTGAGTTTGATATTGTTATTTAGACCCTTGAATCGAGTCATTCATGCCCATAAATTCCGCATAAACTCCATCAGTTGAGTATCTTCGGGAGGAGTAGCATCTTCGAGTTCTACGTCTTTGAGCATTGAGTTCCTAATCCTTTTGAGATTATATTCTTACTGATGGGACTACTACATGTTACCCATGAAGCCTTTGAGTGGAGTTGTTCATCCCCATAATTCTGCATTAACCCTATGAGTCGAGCAGTCTAGAGATGAGTAGTATCATGGAGTCTTGAGTTCTTAGTACTGAGGTTCTTTATTTCTATTAAGATCCCTAAGTTGAGTCGATCATGTTCATAGTTCCACATGAACCCTATGATTTGAGTTATAAATTTTAAAAAAGTTTTTAAAGCCATCACTTGAGTTCCGGAACTGAGTTTTGAGAAAGTAAAACTGAGTTTTAAGGAAAGAGTTTTCTAAAACATGATTAGTATGACAATCGAGTATGTCATCAATGGATGAGCAGTATGGTATATAGATATACCATCAATATTTATGAAGAATGACTTCTCAAGTCATCAATGATCATATTATAATATGATTTTGATTTTTTTTTGAGAAAGAGCAAAGTTGAGTTCATTTTCCAAGTATTTCCAAAAGTAAATGTTTTCACATTTAAGATGAGAGAAAACTGAGATTTGCAAAAGAGTTTTGAGAAGTTTGAGTACTATCTCCTTTAAGAGAAATATTTTTGAGTAATAATCTCAAACCACAAAAAAGTTATGTTTTCAAACATATGAGCTAGTATATTTTGGGAGTGCTATTGAGCACCGATATGGGGGAGAGTTCAGATAACTCACAGCCCCCATAAAGCATGCGGCCAACGTGGGTAGAAAGGGTCATACTTTTTAGATGATTCCTTAATACTTTTTAGCATAGACTAGTGGATCCACTTAGTTGAGAGGTTCTATACCCCGGCAAAGTATAGAACAGTTCTGGCAGCACGGGAGAGACTTTGTATCATCACATAGCTCAAAGTGATGGTTGTCGGTTAGAGAAACGCCCACAGAGTTATATTGTATTTTAATATATACAAACTAAGTTATTATTGTATTCTTCAATACATTGAGTTTCTATCTACTATTTTAAAAGCTTTCCATATATATTACATCTTTTACTGTTGCTTTATCCTTGAGTATCATGAGTTTAGTATCTTATTCTTGAGTTGAGTTGAATGAGTTGAGAAGAGGTAAGTATGTTTCCTTTTTATCAAGTTCAAGCTTATGTTTATGCTTTAGAATTTCCCTTACATGCTCGTACATTCCACGTACTGAGCCATTTGGCCTGCATCATTTCATGATGCAGATACATGTATTTAAAGTCATCAACAGGAGCTTTGTTGATACCACATGGAGTTCGAGTTAGCTATGGTGAGCCTCGTTGCTTCCAAAGGATTTCATTTACTTTTTCAGTCATATCAGTTGTTAGGATGTCATGGGTCTTGTCCCGACTTCCATCTTTATCAGTTAGAGGTTTTCATAGATAAACAGTAGAGTTTCAGAAGTCTGTTCATTTATTTTGTTAAATGTTTTAAAGAATTAAGTTGCCTATTGTTGGCTAGTTGAATATTCTATTTATATTCTGAGTAAATCATTTGAGTTAAAGCTTTGTATTTGAGTTTCATGAATTATATTCAGTTGTTAAGATTTTGCATGCTTAAGTTAGCCTTCCGCTTGTAGTCAGTCAGGATGAGGGTTCGCTTGGAGACCAACAATGGTTAATGAGTGTCGGCTATGTCCAAGGTGTAGACTCGGGTCGTGACATTTTTCTTGCAAATTCATATACTTGATTCAGTTTTTTTTTATGAATATTGAAAGAAATGGAAGAGAAAAAAACAAAAATAAAAAATGGAGATTCTTTAGTAGTGTTTGAAAATTTAAATTTGGGGAAGAAGATGACTTGAATAGGGGTAGGAGTGCTCTTTCTTTTTTGGATTAAGAATTATTTTTTTAAAAAATATTATAAAATTACTTTAATTTATTTAAATGCCAATTGTCAATAAAAGAAGAAAAACTGTAAGTTTTTTTTGGAAAAAATAAAAATAAAACAGTATTCCAAAAATTTCACGCACCCAAAGGAAGTGAAAAACACTTCTTTTGCCATATCAACATTTTGTGTTTAATATGTATGTTTTTTAACCAATTTAAGTGTTCAATAGGTAATAGTCCTAGTTAAGGTGTCTAAATAAAATATGCGGACAACTTTAAGGGGACGTTGTCCTTGCTCCGAAGATGCTAAATTCTTTGACGAAAATCGCTGAGGATGAAAATGATGTGGTTTTGTTACTATCTATAACTAGTAGCTAGTGAAACCGCATCATATTAATCACCATTGTTTTTACTCATAAAACTCAACATTTTTGGAGCAGGAACCCCAATTGCATTCCTATATACAACAACATCGTCCTTGTTTCTCTCGCCATTTGTCATCTAGACATGAAAAAAAATTCATTTGTTTTCCATCAAAAATTGGTGAAACAAAATAACTACCTTCTCCACTACTGATTTTACTCGTAGACCTCAACATCATCGTGTTGTGACGAAACGATGAAAACAAAAATCTAAAAATTAAAGAACACCAAGTTTATCGTTTTCATATTTCGATCACAAAAAGTGGTATCAGAATAATGGTTCAAGGATGGAACCATGTTAGAGATAGGTGCACATCTTGGCGGGTGTAGTTCTAGCCACAACCTTTTTTACAGTAATGAAGAGTTTTGTTGGAGAAATTATTCCAGATAAATTTTCTGTGTCGAGATATAGATTTGATGGAGTAGATTATGGATAAGAGATGCAAGTTGTTGAAGATTATGTGAAGAAGGTGGACAAATTTATTTTGTCAGAATTTCAGGCCAATGGGGAGATTTGTTGGGTATTAATTGGCTTGACTTTCATACCATAAATAGGTTTTCCTTTTAAGAAAAGGTTTAGAACTCTATAAATAGATGCTTGTTCTTTCTAACTTTTACAACATTCACAATGTAGTCCTAGGAGCTTTGAAAGTTTTGGTTAAGGAGAGAATTTGTGGGACACAAGTTTGACACTTTATCACTTGTGTGAACCTCCCATGTATTCCGAGTGAATTGGTTGAGGTTGTTTCTCTCTATATTTTGTACTCTCATATTTATATAGTGGATTGATCATCTCCTTTGTGGACGTAGGTCGATTGACCAAACCACGTTAAATTTTTGTGTTTTTGTATATTTCTCGTTTGTCTTCTTACTCATGGTCTTTCGAGATTTACTTTGCTAGTTTCCGCATGACACCTAATTATTTTGGTCCTACGAAAAGATGAAAATGAAAATCTAAAATATAAGGGATAAGGGTCTGAAAAATACCCCAACTTTGGTCGGATTTGTTGTTGCGATACTAAACTTTCATGAGGACCTATTACCTCCCTAGACTATTTTATACCGTATTTTAAACATATATATTTGCCCACGTGAACATAAAAAATAATGCAAAATTATAAATAGTAATGTGTCCACATGGACATATATATACATTTAAAATACACTATTAAATAGTTCAGGGGGTAAAAAATACGGTATTAAATAGTCTAGGGAGGAAATAGGTCCTCATGAAAGTTTAGTATTGCAACAACAAATCCGACAAAAGTTGGGGTATTTTTCAGACCCTTATCCCAAAAAATAAAGAACACCAAGTTTTTCGTTGAAAAACCCTTCAAACCGAAGGTAACACCCACGGGATCGACAAGATCCAATTGCTTCACTATAACAATAAGAGGGTTACTATCACACCTCTTCATTTTTTTACAATTGTTAAGGATGTGACAGGTTTTTTTAAAAAAATAAAGTAAAAGAAAAATAATTTTTTTTAGAGTCGCCACTTGGAATTGAGTTTTTAAGATGTTCCAAGTCACCTGGTAATTTCTAATTTAAAAATAAAAATAAAATCTTTATTTTTAGTCTACGAAAACAAATATAGGGTAAGGAATTCTATTGACCGGAGGGAAGGTGTGAGGCACCCCCGAGTCCCATGGTTTTAGCACGGTCGCTATATTAACTCACGTTTCGCTAAAACTAATTTTTTTTGGATAAAAAAAAGTAAATTTGTGTTAGTTACTAATTTTTTTTTATAAAAATGATTGGCCTAGGAGCGTAACTGCACACAAGACTTCTTTTTTAGAAAAAATACTCACCAAGGATCATAACCAAACACATGGTGGTATTTTGATATTTTATTTATTTATTTAAAAAAACACTAATAATTAATGACTCAAATTTTTATTTAATAATGATAAAAAAATAAATGAATAAATGAACTGGTGTCAACATATAGACATGAAAATGCTTTTTTTATTTTTTGCAAAATGCTAATTAATGTTTTAAAAAAAAAAGAAACACACACACACACACACACACATATATATATATATATATATATATATAATGTAAGTATCACTACTTGACAATAACAACAAAAGAAAAAAAAAAGTAAAAATTAAATAATACTAAGCCCCCTTTTAAAACAAGTAGTGATATACGAATTTTTCATATGTATACAATTTCAGAAATGGCCATTTTAGTAAAATTTTCAGTTTTACACCAAAATGGCCATATGTTCTCCTTTGAAAGAAAATTGCAAAAATAGCCAATTTTATCTAATAGTTAAATTACTAACCAAAAATAGCTGATTTTGTATTTTGTTTCAATAACCATTTTCATATATTTATTAAAGAGAAAAAAAAAAGAATTTATGAAATGATCAGTTTTAAATTTTTTACAAAAATGACCAAATTTATATTTTTTGCAAAAATGACCAGTTTTGTGTTTTGTTTTTCCAAAAAAAACCTCTTTTTTTTTAAATGACCAGAAACTAAAAAAAAAGACTTTGAGATTGTTATATTTTTTTCTTTAGCAAAGCATGAGTTTACTTATCAATTCTACGATGAGTTAAAATTAAACTAAACACCACATTAGTAATAAACATATATGTACATAATCATATAAGAATCACAATAGACTTAACTAAATCAAAACAAACTTAATACAAACAACTTAATCAAAATATAAAAAGAACATGAAACAATAATTTAGGATTACATTGTGAAATGTCAAAAAAAAATACCTAAAGTTGATGATAAGTAAATAGTGGAAGACAATTAGTTGAACCACAAACTCACACAAAGATGAAATATATATTTTTTGTTAGAAGAGGACTTTTTACTTCTATTCTTGTGATTTTCTTCTTCTAATTTTTCCCCTCTCCTCTTCTTTTTTCCTTCTTTGTTGTTTTTTTTTGTTCCTTTTTTTGTTGTTCTCCTCCAAAAATCAAAGAAGAATGTGGTTTAAATAGGTGTTGAGTATTAAACCCCCCACTCTTCTTGAAAACATAAGAGTCAATGCATGCATTGGACTCTTTACCTTCCCAATGTGCCACCCGAGATGGCTAATGAATTTTTGTTTTTTCCTTTTTGTTTTTTCAAGATAATTATTATTAAAAAGATTGCATTGCCCTTTTAGATGACCCATTTTGTTTTATTCATTAATTGAATAATAGTTAAATGGGTCATCTTAAAATTTAAAATCAAAATGTAGACCTATTTGACCAAGACCCAAAATTCAAAAGGAGAACCAGCCCACTAACACAGAATTCAAACTTCTAACCTGTCTTAAAGATCAAACACAACAAATAAGGAAAAAAATAAAAAATAAAATTCAAGCAAAACTTTAACATGATAAAACTTAAAAGAACACTAAAAAAATAATACTAAATCCGGCATCAAAATGACTTATATGGTTAAAAAAGAATGTGATAGTGACAGATTTGGATAGAGGAGGAGAGGGGAAAAGATTGACATATATATTCTGGTGAATGGGGGTCGCCTGAAATCTTCGCCGAAAATATTTTTGACGGAATTTTGACATAAAATTTATATCAAAAGATAGCCCTTAAAGAGCACTACACATTTATGTAAATGGTATAGAATGGGGATGACCGGGACATCATATATCTAAAGAAAAAAGTGAAGATTTGTGTTTGGTTTTTCATAGATCTACGGAGTTTGGCTATGGATAAGGATGAATGGCTTGCTGGTTTGTGTAGATGAGGGTGAAAGGAAGAAATGACAAAAAATTTAGAGATTTTTTCGGCCAAGGGGTGGATGCTGCCGGTGGCAGTGGCATGGTGGTAGGTGGCAGCAAGGGGAGAAGAAAAAATAAAATTAAACTAAGGCCAAAATGCTGATTTTTGGATTTTTTTTTGTATTTTTTGGTAGGGTCACATAAGGGCCCTTGGATCAAAATGTTATGAATGGTTAAAATTCAATATTGACCATTGACATTGGACTGGGTCTAAAATTTATTGGGCTATCAGAATTGGGTCTAAATCAGCCCAATTCAATCAACATTGGGTCATTTGGGCCAATTAAAAAAACCAAAACAAACAAAGACAATCACCGCAAAATATAAAAATACAAAATAAAAATATAAGAAAAGACCTTACTATGTATTGTAGGAGTAAAATAAACACGTCAAAAATTAGGTGTTCACAACATGCCCATCTTTGCTTGGAAACATGAAGAGTTTTCAAGCGAAGAAAGTGAACGAAGTGGCTAATTTCTTACTATTTCAAATTCTATTGAAGCCATTTTGAAAAAGATGACCCAACCTTGCTTGATAGGGTGCCTACATATCCTTGACTAAAAGAAAATCAGGTCAGTGTAGTTCGAGAAACTTTGATAGCCGAAACTATCAAAATTGTGGTCAAAAGATTGCTTCTTATTGCTTGCCATCATCTACTGTCTATAGTTACATAAAGAAAAGAGTTGGACAACTCCGTTTCTGTACAATATAGGAGTTACAAGATCCCTACTTGATGTGTTTTCTTAGGATCTTGTCTTGATCTTCGACTTGCTCTGTGCGTTATCTCTGAGAATGATCTTGATGCTCTCTTGGCGGCTTGTGGATCATTCTCAGGTGCATGTTTTAACTTGAGTTGACAGTTGAAACTTAAAACTCAAGATCACAAAATGAAGAACTTGGATAGTCTGTGTTTCTTTTTAGGAAAAGAAAGATATGAGAATCTTGAACTACGACGTATAATCCTAGAAAGAAAAGGTGCTGCTTGCCCTGAGAGTTTCAAATAAGACATATTGTCTTTGTGGGTTGACCTAAGATTGAGTGTATTACCCAAAAATGTGAAAATGGTGCGTATGACCCATGAATGCTAGTGCGTATTTCCCAAAATATGCATATGGTGCGTATTTCCCATAAATAGAGAATTGATGTGTATTGCATGTAAATAAGGACTGGTGCGCATTGCACATGAAAGAAAGACTAGTGTGTATTGCACATGAATTTAATATCGATGCGTATTGCATGATATTTGGATTGGTGCGTCTTCCTAATGAAAGAAAGACTGGTGCATTTTGCACTTAAATAAAAGACGAGTGCGTATTTGCACGGAATTTAGATTGGTGCATATTGCATAGAATTCAGACTGGCGTATATTGAACGGAATTCAGACTGATGCGTATTGCATATGAATAGAAAGACTGGTGCATTTTGTACATGAATTTAGAATGGTGAGTATTGCACATGAATAAAGGACGGGTGTGCATCGCACGAAATTCAGACTGGTATGTATTGCCCGAAGATCTCAAATTGAGAAGCAATAATGTGAATAGCATGAGATGAAACAACAAACATGTGAAGATTTTGGAGAACTTTCTTTTTGTGATGTTTCATTTTTGACTTGTAATCCCGCATTTTCTTTTGTTCCTGTGTTTAGCAAAAGAAAGAGAAAATTGTTAGTTTAAAGTAGTGGTTGGTTTGTGGCCTTGATGCTCTGACGACTTGACCATACTCCTTACCAATTTCTCCAACTCTACTCCAAATCCTTGGTTGAACAACCTTTGAAGCTTCCTCTTTGTCAATTCAGGGGCCTTGATCTTTGGTACTACCAAATATCATGATGCGACTGATGTCCCAAAAAATGAATTTTCCTTTTGAATTTTTTTCCATGACTTCAGAGACTATATGTCACGACCCAGACCGTCGTGATTGACACCCACACTAACCATTCGGTGGGAGAACCACTACTACAACCAAACTAAGCAACTAAAAGAATACTAAGGAAATTAAGTTACGGAAGAAAGTTAATTAACTAACAAATGCGGAAATTTAATACCTAGAACCTGAAAGTCAATGTACCAAAATATCTAAACAAAAGACCCAAGTCTAAAAAAGAAAGGATACAACCCCAACTAATGAACTAACCAACTAACTAGAACAAGTATCTATGTCCGGAAATGATGTACATAGACGAAAGAGAATCACATGGCGGCCCGGAAGAATTGGCTCACCCTTGCATTCGAAGCGATGATCACTGATCTTCTAAGTGAGGTATCTCAATAGTCGCGTGAAGATGCCCTGTACTCAACAAAAATAAGAGCAAGTGCAGAATCAGTACACAACCACAGTGTACTGGTAGGATCATGCAGCTATCCCACTAGTGCAACATAAACAAGTCAAACAACATTATAATCACATGCATAATATATCAATATATACAACATTATCAACAACCAACAACTTCACATGTTATAGCACATCATTGGTCCTCTCACGAAACCCAAACGCAAATAGTTTTCTTGTTGGAATGTGGCAATTCGATCCCATAATTATGTCGGAACGTGGCAACCGATCCAATAGTTATGCTGAAACGTGGCAACCGATCCCATTCACACACCACAATCATAATCACAAGTACATCATCAAGATCATACAAATAAGTCATGATTTCATGGCATTCATCAATTATCTATCTCATTTACAACAAGTGTGATCAACATTGCAACATTCATACATATACACATATTATAATGTAAGCAAGAACAAGCATACACCACACAATCATAGAATCAGAACCATCACCTACCTCAAAAAAAGCTTGAAACCCTAAGAAACTTGATCCTTCCCTTTTCGGATTCGTTCCGCTTGTTCGTGGTCTACAAACAATCACAATAACATGGGAATCAACAAATAATTGCTAATTACCCGAAACTATAATAATTCTATGAACCCTAGATCAAACCCATGATCCCTCTCATCTAAACTAGGGTTATTTCCACCATAGAATCTATACCAAAACCTCCCCACATCAATATTCACCCATTCTATTACGTTCTATGGATCGAAAAATGGATCCGGGGAATGAAAAACTTACCTTTAACCTCAAGAATGGTGAAAAATGAGTAGAAATCGCCTGGGGGTCATTCCTTAGCTCTAAAGTCGAAAAGTGCCAAATAAAGTCATTTAGGAGTTTATTAACGACATTATGTCGCGTCTGGCCCGCCAGAGCGGGCCTCATTCCATTGTAGCGGCAAAGCTAGAGCGGCATAAAGTCCCGCCAGAGCGGCACCTTTGAACAAGTGACCTCTTCATCTTTTATCTTTGATTTTAAGTCCCGTTGCACCTGCCACAACGACCACCATCCCTCCAGAGCGGCAGAGACGCCCGCCATAGCTCCAATTCCGAGATGGAGTTCTATTTTAAAGAATTTCAAACCCCATTTCACAATGCACCTCTAACCCACTACACTTAGAAATTACCCTTCACGCTATGATCGATTCCTGGAGATCTACTTCCCCAAATTCAATTCTGTAAAGTCGTACGGATTAGTTAACGAGTTATCTAACTACTCATGCACTCAAAACCAAAAACAACTCAACCGATTGTTACCAGATTTCCCCACACCTCAAGGACTCTGATTTCATCCAAATCTGGACAAGGTTGGAAAAATACAAATACTACAAAAATATTTTTCGGGCCCCAATTTTTTCTAGTTGGCATTTCTATAACAACGGAACCCGGTCGTTACAATAGATATCAATTTACCCATCACTCTTCCCCGAGTGACAAAACTTAGGAAAAGTAGACTATGGAAATAATGAAGTATTGCTTGATTCGACGAAGAATTGGGGATACTTCTCTCGCATGTCCCTCTCGATTTCGCAAGTAGCTTCCTCAACTGGACGATGCTTCCATTGAATTTTCACGGACTTAATCTCCTTGGTCCTCAACTTACGCACATCACGATCAAGAATAGTAATTGGTTCCTCCTCATATTGGAGGTCCTTGTCTAGCACAATTGAGTCTCACTTAATGATATAATCTTCATCACCATGATATCTCTTCAACATAGACACATGAAATACCGGATGATCACCAGATAGGTTAGGGGGTAGAGCCAATCTATACGCCACTGGCCCTACACATTCAAGAATCTCAAATAGACCAATATATCGCGGACTTAACTTGCCCGTCTTGCCAAATCTCATCACCCCCTTCATGGGTGATACCTTAAGAAGAATGTTCTCACCAGTATGAAATTCCATGTCTCTTACCTTATCATCCGCATACTTCTTTTGTCTACTCTGGGCTGCTAGCAGTTTAGCTTGAACACTCCTGACCTTATCTTGAGCATTCTTCACTAAATCAACCCCCAAAGGTTTCACATCTCCAACCTCAAACCAACTTATGGGTGATCTACAACCCCTCCCATATAATGCCTCAAATGGTGCCATATCAATGCTGGAGTGATAACCATTGTTATAAGAGAACTTACACAAAGGTATGAATTTATCCCAATGCCCTCCAATATCAATCACACATGGTCTCAACATGTCCTTCAACACTTGAATAGTCCTCTCCGATTGTCCATCCGTCTGTGGATGAAAGGTTATACTGAAAGTGAGTTGTGTGCCCAATTCATCATGCAATTTCCTTCAAAACATGGAATTGAATTGAGTACCCCGATTTGAGATGATAGAAATGGGCACCCCATGCAACCTCATTATCTCTTTCACATACACCGTAGCCAATTTTTCAGTGTTATAATTTGTTCTTACCCAAATAGAAATCAAACTTCCCCAAAGTCTTAGGAAGACCAACCACAAAATCCATAGATATTTTTTCCCACTTCCACTCTGGAATTGACATTCTTTGAAGTAAACCTGCAGGACTTTGATGTTCATATTTCACTTGTTGACAATTTTGACACCTAGCCACAAACTCCGCTATGTCTTTCTTCATGCCCGACCACCAATAAATTCGTTTCAGATCTCTATACATCTTGGTCATACCCATATGAATAGAGTATCGCGAACCATGAGATTCTGCCAACAATTTTTGAATCAAGTCATCAACTCGAGAAACAAAAATTCTCCCCTTAACACTGAGTACACCATCCACATCAAAAGTGGTCTCTTGTGCCTTACCATTCGCCATCTTCTCCTTGAGTTCGTTCAAATTTTCATCCTCAAATTGTTTGGCCTTGATCTCCTCAATGAATGTGGCCTTAACTTCAATGCTAGCTAACACCCCACCTCTTTCAGAGATGCCCAACTGTATGAACTTAGATTCTAAGGTCTGAATTTCTTTGTCCAAAGGTCGCTTGGTTACACTCAAGTAAGCTAAGCTACCTATACTTACCGCTTTTCAACTGAAAGTGTCTGCCACGACATTAGCCTTAGCCGGATGGTATTGAATGGTCACATCATAATCCTTGAGTAACTCCATCCATCTTCGTTGTCTCAAATTCAGATCCTTTTGAGTGAACATATGCTGCAAACTACAATGATCAGTAAACACTTCACACTTAACACCATAAAGATAATGCCGCCAAATTTTAAGAGCAAATACTACCGCCACCAACTCCAAATAATGGGTTGGATAATTTCTCTTGTGCACCTTCAATTGGTGCGACGCATAGGCTATAACATTTTTATCCTGCATTAACACAACGCCTAATCCAGAATGAGAAGCATCACAATAAACTGTAAAATCCTTACCTTTTACCGGTAATGCCAAGATAGGTGTGGTGGTCAAAACAGTCTTGAGCTTTTGAAAGCTCTCCTCACATTTTTCAGTCCATTCAAATGGTATCTCCTTTTTGGTCAAATTGGTCAAATGAGTAGCAATTGAAGCAAAATTCTTAACAAATCGACGATAATAGCTAGCGAGTCCTACAAAACTCCTAACTTCCGTCACAGAGCTAGGCCTAACTCGATTCCTAACTGCTTCAATCTTTTGAGGATCTATCATTACCCCTTCTTTCGAAACTACATGACCCAAAAATGCAACCGAAGTCAACCAAAATTCACACTTAAAAAATTTATCATATAACCTTTGTTCCCCAAGAACACCCAAAATAGTATGAAGATGGTTGGCATGCTTTTTTTCATTTTTTGAATAGACCAAAATATCATCAATAAAGACTATCACAAAGGAATCAAGAAATGACTTGAACACCCCATTCATCAAACTCATGAAAGTTGCAGGCGCATTGGTTAAACCAAAAGACATAACAAAAAACTCATAGTGCCCATAACGAGTTCTAAACGCCGTCTTGGGCACATCTTCCGGTCTATTTTTCAATTGATGGTAATCAGATCTTATATCAATCTTTGAGAAAACCGTGCATCTTGCAATTGGTCAAAGAGATCATCTATTCTAGGCAGGAGGTACCTATTCCGAATAGTGACCCTATTCAATTGCCGGTAATCTATACACATTCTCATACTACCATCCTTTTTATTAATAAACCAAACTGGAGCACCACATGGGGAAGCACTAGGGTGAATAAATCCCTTATCAATGAGCTCTTGGATTTGAGCCTTAAGCTCTCTTAATTCCGTCGGAGCCATGCGATATGGAGGGATAGAAATGGGATGAGTACCAGGTTCCAAATCAATGCAAAAATCTATATCTCTATCCGGAGGCTTACCAGGCAAGTCATTAGGAAACACTTCACTAAATTCAGACACCACATGAATAGGCCCAATGAATGGAGCCTCAATCTCAACATCCCTTACATGAGCCAAATAAGCCAAACAACCCTGCTCTACTAATTTACTAGCCCAAATGGAGGATATAATCTTAGCTTGCTTAGGTTTGTACACCCCTTCCCACTATAACTTTTCCCTTCCCGAAATTTCTAGAGTCACAGACTTAGTATTACAATTAAGCACAACATAATAGGGGGACAACCAAGTCATGCCTAAGATTATGTCGAACTCAATCATATCCAAAATCACCAAATCAACCCAAGTCTGAAAACCCATAAACACAATAGGACAAGCACGATAGACATGGGTGACTATGACTAACTCTCCAACATGGGTAGAAACACGAATGAGAGCATAAAGTATATCACAAATCATCTCAAAATCAGAGGCAAATCTCACAGATACATATGAATAAGTACAAACGGATCAAACAACACATTAACCATCCGGTCACAGACAAGAACAATACCTATGATCACCGCGTCGGACGCCTCCGCCTCATTCTTGCCCAAAAAAGCATAACATTGAGCCCTTTAATCTTGTCGAGCTACTTCCCTGCCTGGTTGCGTGTTACCCCTACCTCCATTACCGCTACCATTTCCTCTACCTCCACGGCCTCGCTGATTACCTCATCACTCACTTTGTGGACGTCCTCTACCATTATTAGCATTCCACGCGGGTACCACTGCTCTAGACTGCCGCGGCTGTGCGGAATCTAACATACGTGGATGGGGGGAATCTCTCCTCATGTGTCGAAGTTCACCACAATTGTAGAAAATACGATCAAAAGATGGTCTGTTGCCCGTCCCAGGCATGACACTCTGACTATACTGAAAATTATGAGATGGAGTTCCTGAATAGTTACCTGTGGAGGCGGACATAGCAGAATGAATTGGATTGGTTGCAAGTGTTGGCCTTCTAGACCCCTTAGAGTAAGAACTTTGAAAGTTACCAGAATTATTTGCTCTCTTTGCCCAAGCCTTAGCTTGACCGTCTCGCCTCACACCCTCCACTTTCTTAGCATAGTCTGTCACCTCATTAAAGCTCCTCCCTGCAGAAGTCATATGAACAGATAATACTTGGAACTCATAATTCAAATCTCTAATAAACAACCAGATCCTCTCCTCCTCAGTAGTAACGAACTACGTAGCATATCTGGATAAAGCATGGAACTTAGCCTCATAAGCAGCTACAGACATACCACCTTTCTCTAAAGCCATAAATTCATCCTTCTTGCGATCCCTCAAAGTTCTGGGCACATACTTTTCTAGAAACAAAGCATGAAATTGGGTCCAAGTAACTGGAGGTAAAGTAGAAGATCTGCACTCCATATAAGCTCTCCACAACTGCTTGGCCTCACCTTGAAGTTGGAAAGACACGAACTCAACCCCATGTTGGTGAACAATGCCCAATTTATTCAGCATCTCATAACAGTCCAAGATAAACTCATAAGCATCTTTAGTATCAAAACCAAGAAATACCGGAGGCATAAGCTTTAGAAACATAGTCAACATATCATGCGTGTTCCCAGTCATCACAGAACCCAACAAAGGACGGAAGAAAGCATCATTACCTCCCATTCCACCCGTCTTGGATGCAGTGTTAGCAACAGGGGGATTAGTGGGAGCCTGAGTTACTTGGGCAGATGGAAGCACTCCAGGACCAGCCAACCCTTTCAAAAAGGACATGATTTGTTGAGCTAACACCAAATCCAAAGGAGGAACACTTGCATTTCCAGCCTCTACCTCTTCCTCTTGTCCATTTTCCTCAACATCTTCAACATCCACATTCTCATCTATCTCCTCATTATGCGCAAGAGGGTTCACATGCACATTCTCAACAAGTACCTCATTTTCAGCATGCGCTACTCTTCCACGGCCTTTGCCCCGAGCTCTTCATCTACCTCTGCCTCGACCGCGACCTCTCGCTGCAGATTCCTCAGCTAGAGCATTGACAGGAGCTACGGGCCTAACAACGTTATACCTAGTATTAACCATCTGCGAACAGAAGAGTGAAGGAGGTTAGATACCAATTCGAATCACCAGATACCAACTGGATCAAGTCATAGCACGAAAGGAGATAAGAGAAAAATAGAGATTTCCCAAAGTCCTATAGCCTCTCGAAGAAAAGTAAAGGCGTCCCTATACCGTTCCGCGAGACTCTATTAGACTCGTTTCGGTACATTGAGATCAATGAACCTAGGCTCTGATACCAACTTTGTCACGACCCAGACCGTTGTGATTGACACCCACACTAACCATCCGGTGGGAGAACCATTACTATAACCAAACTAAGCAACTAAAACAATACTAAGGAAATTAAGTTATGGAAGCAAGTTAATTTACTAACACTTGTGGAAATTTAATACCTAGAACCTGAAATTCAATGTACTAAAACATCTAAACAAAATATCCAAGTCTAAATAACAAGGGATACAATCCCAACTAACAAACTAACTAGAACAGGTATGTAAGTCCGAAAATGATTGACATAGACGAAAGAGAATCCCATGGATGCCCGGAAGAATTGGCTCACCCTTGAATTCAAAGCGACGATCACTCATCTTCTAAGCGAGGTCTGTCAATAGTCGCGTGAAGATGCCCTGTACTCAACAAAAATAAGAGCAAATGCAGAATTAGTACACAACCACAGTGTACTGGTAGGATCACACGGCTATCCCACTAGTGCAACATAAACAAGTCAAACAACATGATAATCACATGCATAATATATCAATATATACAACATTATCAACAACCAACAACTTCAAATGTTATAGCACGTCATTGGTCCTCTCACGGAACCTAAACCCAAGCTGTTAGCATGTTGGAACGTGGCAATCTGATCCCATATTTATTGCGGAACGTGGCAACCGATCCCATAATTATGCTAGAACGTGGTAACCGATCCAATAGTTATGCCGGAACGTGGCAACCGATCCCATTCACACACCACAATCATAATCACAAGTACATCATCAAGATCATACAAATAAGTCATGATTTCATGGCATTCATCAATTATCTATCTCATTTACAACAAGTGTGATCAACATTGCAACATTCACACATATACACATATCACAATGAAGCAAGAACAAGCATACACCACACAATCATAGAATCAGAACCATCACCTACCTGAAAACAAGCTTGAAACCCTAAGAAACTTGATCCTTCCCTTTTCGAATTCCTTCCGCTTGTTCGTGGTCTACAAACAATCACAATAACACGAGAATCAACAAATAATCGCTAATTACCGAAAACTATAATAATTCTATGAACCCTAGATCAAACCTATTATCCCAATCATCCAAACTAGGGTTATTTTCACCATAAAATATATATCAAAACCTTCCCTCATCAATATTCACCCATTCTATTGCATTCTACGAATCGAAAAATGAATTCGGGGAGTGAAAAGCTTACCTTTAGCCTCAAGAATGGTGAAAAATGAGTAGAAATCACCTGGGGATCGTTCCTTAGCTCTAAAAGAAGAAAAGTGTCAAATAAGGTCATTTAGAGGTTTATTAACGACAATATGTCGCGTCTGCCCTGCCGCAGGGCCCCTCATCCCGCTGTAGCGACGGCGCCAGAGCGGCACCTTTGAACCTGTGACATCTTCATCTTATATCTTCGATTTTAAGTCCCGCCACAACAGTCACATCCCGCCACAGCGGCCCCGCTAGAGTGGCAGAGACGCCTTCCAGAGCGGCAATTTCGAGACAGAATGCTATTTAAAAGAATTCCAAACCCCATTTCACAACGCACCTCTAACCCACTACAATCAGAAATTACCCTTCACGGTAAGATCGATTCACAGAGATCTACTTACCCAAATTCAATTCCGTAAAGTCATACGGATTCGTTAACGCGTTATCTAACTACTCATGCACTCAAAACAAAAAACAACACACCCGATTGTTACCAGATTTTCCAGCACCTCAAGGACTCCAATTTCGTCCAAATCTGGACAAAGGTTGGAAAAATACAAATACTATGGAAAACAAATTCCGACCCCAATTTTTCCCCGTTGGCATTTCTTTGACCACAGAATCCGTTCGTTACACTATATTGTGTTCCTTCACGAGTTTTCAGTGAAGATTTGATGCGTTTTTAGTCCTTGATTAATAGCATGTCAACTCGGATACTCAACTTTACTTTTGGAAAACCGCAGTAAGCTTTGCTATCTTTTACCTTATTTTGTCAAGGGATTATACCTAAGAGACTAGAAAAATATTAGACTTAAGAGTTTGAAAGATTGGATGAAGAAATACTATATACTTAAGGAAGGGCATTCCACTTTGATGAAAATGAGAAAGAGAACTTATCTGGAGGCATATGTCAACTTTGAGTGAGCCATGACATGCACTTTGGACTTGACCCCTGATCTGTTTGAGTTGTCTAGTTCTCAAGATCTGAACCACTATAAATTTAAAACTGATCTATGTATCCTTCATGCAGAGGTGTCGAGAAATGGTGATCTTTGCAGATTTCTTCCAATTAGTCATTTTCATGATGTTCTGTCCTTTTATCTTAAGGTCCCAGCAAGGGTTTTCACCGTTAAGATCTTCTCTCTTGTCGTCTTAGGGTGCCTATAAAGGTTTTCACCGATGAGACTCTGTTTTATTTCCTTGTTGTTTTACTCAACAATGTTGTCTCCGATGATCAATTGTTCATGCAAGAAACATTGAGTGTATCATTCTTAGAGTTGGTCAAAATTTTGGTTGCTAGAATATAATCATAAACGGAATTACAATTTGACACTATTCTATCAAAAATTTAAAAGAAATTAAAAAAAATGCCCAGTTTCATATGAATACTGGAATATTGATTTTTATAAGATATGACTGAACCCCGAAGGGTTGCGTACGTATCCTTTCGGAATCAGGTCAAACGTAGTTCAAATTTCAAAGAGAGGATTTTAGTTTTTTTTTGTTAAAAAAAAGAGGTGCCTTTGTTCTCCCAACTATAAACTTGTCACGGTATCTTAGAACGCATTAGATGTAGTATATTTTTACTGCGTCCGCATTAACAATTATGCCTGTGATTTTTCCCTCCACATCAGTAAGGTGCAAGGCTCCTTTGGACAACACTTCATTGATAAGATATGGACCTTGCCAATTTGGGGCAAACTTTCCCTTGGCTTCTTCTTGGTGCGGGAGAATGCGTTTTAAGACCAGTAAACCTACTTCAAAGTGTCTTGGGTGCACCTTTTTGTTGTATGCAACAGCCATCATTTGCTGATAAAGCTGACCAAAACAGACGGCCGTCAATCGTTTCTCATCTATTAATGTGAGTTGCTCTAGTCGAGTTTTGACATATTCAGTATCTTTAATTTTTGCCTCGACAATAATTCGAAGAGATGGAATTTTGACTTCCGCTGGTATCACAACCTCAGTCCCATACACCAGTAAATAAGGAGTTGCACTAATCGAGGTGCCCACTGTTGTGCGATATCCCAAAAGTGCAAAATGCAGCTTCTCATGACATTGTCTGGTGCCTTGAACCATCTTCCTGAGAATCTTTTTGATATTCTTGTTGGCAACCTCCACAGCTCCGTTGGCTTTTGGTCGGTATGGAGTAGAATTGTGATGCAGAATTTTGAATTTCTCACATACCTCCTTCATCAAATTGCTATTAATGTTTGCAGCATTATCTATGATGATAGTTCTTGGGATACCAAAATGACAAATGATGTTTGAATGGACAAAATCTACGACCGCCTTCTTAGTGACTGCCTAGAAAGTGATTGCCTCCACCCATTTGGTAAAGTAATCAATTGCTATCAAAATAAATCAATGTCCATTAGAAGCTTTTGGATTAATTGGTCCGATGACATCCATTACCCATGCAACAAAGGTCCAAGGAGCGGAAATAGGATGCAACTCTGAAGGAGGGTAATGAATGAGATCACTATGAATTTGACACTCATGACATTTTTTCACAAAGTGAAAGCAATCCAGTTCCATGGTAAGCCAGTAATATCCTGCTCGGAGCATCTTTTTCACAAGGACATATGCATTCATGTGTGGTCCATATACGCCAGCATGTACTTTATTCATGATCTTCTCGGCTTCTTCAGAATCTACACATCTCAACAAGTTTAGATCCGGGGTTCGTTTATATAAAATTCCCTGCTAAAAAAGAAACTACTAGCCATACGTCTAATAGTTCTTTTTTGGCTTCCATTGGCATGCTCGGGACATCTCCCTGTCTTAAAAAATTTCTTGATGTCTAAGTAGCATGGCTCACCATCTGGTTCTGCTTCCACTGTATTACAATAGCCATGTTGGTCCTTAACTTGAATTTCCAAGGGAGTGATGTAGTGTTTCCAGGATATGGAAGCATTGAGGCCAAAGTAGCCAAGGCATTTGCCAATTAATTATAAAACCTGGGGATGTATCTAAACTTGATGGACCTGAACCTTTTGCTAATATCTTCCATTCATTGTTTGTATGGAAGATACTTGAGGTCTCGAGTTTTCCATTCACCTTGAGCTTGCCGAATAAGCAAATCAGAATCTCCCAACACAATTAATTCTTGCACACCCAAATCTATTGCCATATTTAGACCCATGACGCCAGCTTCATACTCTGTTGTGTTATTTGTATAGAAGAAATGAAGTCGAGCTATTGCAGGGTAATGCTGCCTATGGGCGATATGAGAATTACCCCAATCCTTGTGCCTTTTGCGTTGATTTCTCCATCAAAGTACAATTGCTAGGCCTGATTTCCATCTGAACCTACTTCTTCAATCGAGTTAATCTCTTCATTTGGAAAATATGTATCCAATGGTTCGTAGTCGCCATCGACTGGATTCTCTGCCAAGTGGTCTGCCAAAGCTTGGGATTTCATTACTGTTCGAGTGACATATATAATGTCAAATTCAGTGAGCAAAATTTGCTAATTCGCGAGTCTTCTAGTTGGCATTGGCTTCAGAAAGATGTACTTCAAAGGATCCATTCTAGATATGAGGTAAGTTATGTAGGACAAATAGTAATGCCTTAACTTTTGAGCTACCCAAGTTAGGGCGCAACATGTCCTTTCCAAGAGGATGTACTTGACCTCACAACTAGTGAATTTCTTGCTCAAGTAGTAGATAGCTTGCTCCTTCCTGCCTATGGAATCGTGTTGAACGAGAACACACCCAAAGGAATTATTTGTCACTGAAAGATATAGAAAGAGAGGCCTATCAGGTTCAGGCAGGACCAATACGGGAGGGTTGGACAAAGACTCCTTGATTTTTTCAAAAGCTTGTTGACAATCCTCCGTCCATCTGACAACAACATCCTTTTAAAAACTCTGAAAATGGGCTCACAAGTGGTTGTGAGTTGAGCAATAAACCTGTTGATGTAGTTCAATCTCCCAAGTAGACTCATGACTTCGGTCTTATTTTTCGGGGGTGGCAAATCTCGAATGGCTTTTATTTTGGAAGGATCCAATTCGATTCCCCTTCTACTGACAATAAAATCCAGAAGATTTCACGACGGAACTCCAAATGCACATTTTGCAGAATTAAGCTTGAGAACTTATCTTCGCACTCTTTCAAGGAATTTTCTTAGATCTTGAACATGGTCAGCTTGCGTTTTAGACTTGATGATTACGACATCGACATTTACTTCAATTTATTTATGCATCATATCATGAAACATGGTGGGAATAGCCCTCATGTAAGTTGCCCCAAAGTCTTTAAGACCTAATGACATGACCCTGTAGCAATAAGTCCCCCATGGAGTGGTGAAAGCACTTTTCTCAGCTTTCTCTTCATCCATCAAGATTTGATGATACCCCGCATAACAGTCCACAAAAGATTGAATTTCGTGTTTGGAACAATTATCAACTAGAATGTGGATATTAGGCAAGGGAAAGTTGTCTGTCTGACTAGCTTTGTTCAAATCCCGATAGTCAACACAAACTATTATCTTTCCATCCTTGTTTGGCACAGGAACAATATTTTCCAACCAAGTAGTTTAACGAATGGCTTGGATCACACTTGGATTTAGTTGTTTCATGATTTCTTCCTTGATTTTTCATTCACGTCCGGTTTGAATTTTCTTCTTTTCTGTTGGACGGGTGGAAAATCAGGATGAGTGGGCTTTTTATGAACCACTAAATCGACACTCAAACCTGGAATGTCATCATAGGACCAGACAAACACATTTTTGTATTCAAACAAAAGTTGTATTATGGCATCACTAATTTCCTGCTTGACATGAAGGCTTATTTTTGTTTCTTTAACTTCCTCAACACCTCCCAAATTGATCTCCTCGGTTTCACTAAGATTAGGCTTAGGTTTTTTCTCAAACTATTCTAGTTCCCTAATAATTTCCCTAAAAGCCTCTACTTAATCATATTCAACCTCTTGACTCGGTGATTCAAGAATAAACAACTCTTTGAGATCTGGGAGTGAATTTCACATGCATGTCATTTTATCAAAGCCGGCATATACAGAACTGAAACATGGAGAATAAGAATTAGGGGAGGGGAAAAGATAAAGATTTACTATGAAATTGGAATTTCATTTCATTGAAATTGAAAAAAGGATAGAAGGGTTGACACGAATACAATACATTTTCACATATTTGGATCACAACTCTGACAATAACAAAATACAAAAGAGTAGCAAAACAAACTAACAAGACTCCTTTCTTATGGGGAAATGAGTGGCTTCCTAATTGTTTAGCTCAACACCTGAGCCCAGGAACTGCACATCAGCATGACTTGTACGTTCACCAACTTGGACCATGTTTACTTCACAAAACAACTGACTGAGATCCTTCATAACTTCTTCAATGTCTTTATGAGTAAAATAAGCTTCCATTTCTGGACCCTGAGGGTTGATAAAGGAATGAGAAATATGGGGAATCGATTGTGGCAGTGCCCAATCAGTCCTTTTGTGCTTCTTAGACTTATCTCCATTTATCTTGCTTTGTTTGTATCCAAGGCCAGATGTTTCATGGTTTCCTAAAAGTGTAATGTGATCCACGATTCCTTGCGAACATAGTCTCAAACCTTTACCAGGTTAATAACCATATTTGAGAATTGTCGTTGCTACCGTTGAAGTGGAAGAAGAGAGACATAGTTGGATGATGAGGTCTCCTTCATTAAAGAAATCGATTGATACAACCTCAAAAGACTGATAAACAACGGAGTCACATCATTATTTTACCTCAATGTATGGAATGGATGGATCTCTGTAAAGAGGTAAATAATCTTCCCCATGCACAATGATTTTCTGATGGTCATATTCAAACTTAACAACTTGATGCAGAGTTGATGGGATTGCCTGAGCCATGTGGATCCATGGACTTCCCATTAAAAAATTATAAGATGTGTCCATGTCCATTACTTGGAACACAATCATAAAGCCCACCGATCCAATTGTCATGCTTAACTTGATCTTGATTTCACCAATGGTATCCTGCCTTGAGCTGTCATAAACTCGAACAAATACATTGCTGGGGCGAATTATGTCAGGGTTAATTTTCAAGCTTTGCAGCGTAGAGAAAGGACATATTTATACCCTTGATCCCCCATCTATCATGACGCTTTTTACATAGTACCCTTCACATTTCACTATAAGAAGCAAAGCTCTGTTGTGTCCAGCTCTCTCCGTGGGAGACTCATCATCAGTGAAAGTGATGGTGTTCGACTCAAAGATACGCTTGGCGATTTTCTCTAACTGATTTAACATGGTCTCATTCGATACATGTGCTTCATTCAAAATCTTATTCAACACACGACGATGTTCTTCACAGTGCACGAGTAGAGAAAACAGTGAAATCTGTGCAGGGGTTTTCTTCAATTGTTCCACAACAGAGTAATTTGGAACCTTAATCTTTTTTAGAAACTCTTCTGCTACTTCCTGTGTAACTACTTTCTTCAGTGGTACTTGGATATTTTGAGCCATCTTCTCTTTTCTTAATTCTTCTCGAGAATAACATCTTGCGGAGCGTGTCAGCCCTCATGCTTCATCAACCTCTTCAACAATCTCCTTTCCTCTGTAAACCACGTCGATTTTGTCATAGTTCCAAGGAACAACCTTTGAATCAGTCACCAGAAGCTGCTGGATGGGATTAATAAATATAGGTTCTTTCAACTTTACCAAGCAACTTTGGTCCTTTTGTGTTAATGAAAAACATTTTGATACATACAACTTCGGCATACCCTCTCGACTTTCAATCCCATTCAAAAACCCCGGGACACATAAAACTTTAGTTTCAAGATTGACACCTTCCACACTCAAAGATGCGACTGGTTCTGAACTCTTTAACGACATGTCTTCCTCTCCGATCTTCCTAAACATCTTTCACATTTTGCCAAGGAGTTTGTACTCCTGATCATCGCAGATCATACCCACTGAATTGTTTTGAGCTGGAAGTGGGTAATTAGTTACATTGGGAGTGGTTTTATTATCTGTCACAACGACCACTCCATGATCGATTAGCTTCTCTATCGCTCCCTTCAAGATCCAACAATTATCAGTGATTTGTCCTGGGTCCACTGAATGATACTCACATATTTTATTGGCCTAGAAACGTGGAGCAGTTGGATTCAAACGATGTGGTGGGTTAGACTCAATCATTCCAATCTTCCTTAACTTTTGAAACAAGCTAGAGTTTGACTCTCCCAATGGAGTGAACTTCATTTTATGTCCTTACTCTTGAGCATAATTTTTCGTAGAATGAGGGTTTTAAGGGACCTGATAGGGTGGTTGTTGTGGGTAAAGGTTTCCTTGAGTTGGGGCCCGAAAATGTAGGCGATTTGGATAATGCACATATGACTGAGCATTGAAGACCGTGTATGGAGATGTAGCTATTGGATATTCAAGTACATAAGGATAGTAATGTTGAGGATAGCATGATTGTCCCTGAACTGGTGGGTAAGGACAATTAGAATTCCTTTGAGCACCCCTTGACCCTGACACTAGCGAAGATACTTCCTCTTTCCTTTTAAGATTTCCTTAACTGCCTGAACCACCCTGAATGGCATGTGTGGTAGATTTGATTGCTGCCTGCCTCACGATCCTTCCTGTTTTGAGACCACTTTCGACCATTTCTCCAATTTTAATTGTTGTGTGAAACAGTCTTCCCATTGCGCCTGTCAGGTGGTGGAAGTAATCGGGATCTTGAGCCTGTATGAAGATGTAAACCAATTCTTTTTCCTCTAATGGTGGTTTGACCCAGGCTGCTTGTTCCCTCCATTTGATAGCATATTCTCTGAAGCTTTCGTTTGGATTCTTTCTCATATTGGAGAGTGTATTGCGATCTGGCATAATGTCGACATTGTACTGAAATTGTCTAACAAAATCATGAGCCATATCATCCCATATGTGCCAGTGGGAGATCTCTTCATCTATAAACCATTCTGAGGAAACACCAGTCAAGCTCTCCCCAAAGTAAGCCATGAGCAGTTTCTAGATCACCATGCCCGTCATATTTATCAAACGTAGGGGTTTTGAACTAGGTGGCAGGTGGACATTTGGGAACATACACAAGTCTTTGAACACGACACTTTTGTGCCCTCCTAGCCCTTGCATACTTTTCATGTGTTGCTCGATGCTTTTCATTTTTTTTCAACATTTCCTCTTGCTTAGAGCCTTGAGTGGGCCTCTCAACATCAATAGGGGAGCCGAATTATACATATTTAGGGCCCCCAAATGCTATCCCAGGAGTATAGTACTGCTATGGATGGGCCGTGAACTGTCCCTTTTGAACTGTTCTCTACGTCACAGTTGGTTGTGGGAGAGTATAGACAGGTGCAACTTTCGTGACTATGGGATTATTCCTGAATGGAACGCCTTGAGGGCGTGTTGTTGATGGTATGACCCCACAATTATCAAATGGACCATACCCTGAAGGGAAGAAAGGATCTGATATCGAGACCTGAGAAGATGAAGATCGGATACTAGTGATCTCAAGAAAACCAGGAATAGACGTTTTTTATTCTTGGCCATTGGCCCAAGCTTGCCATAACATGTCTTAATGTCCGATTTTCTTCAACAGTGGCTGACTCTCTTAACATTGAATCAACTGGAGTATCCATCGGGTTCACCACAGTTTCAATATTGGTTGTCATTGACGCTCTTACCTTAAACCTCGTAAAGTACGGGTGTTCTTCCAGTTTACCACAAACCAACCACCAAAAGCTTACTAAACTAAAGAGAAATGAACAAACTTGTAAGGGGTTAGACAGTTTTACACATCACACATTTGTTAATCACCTAATAACATAAGTTCAGAAGGCCATTGTCTCATCCCAACTTAGCTTTGTTCATTGTCTTCCCATTTATTCCTTTTTTTAAGAAAGTTTTGATCAAATACTTTGGGGGTTGCCTACGTATCATGTCACCGCATGAATCAGATCATTACGTAGTTCAGAAATTTAGACAACTCAACAACATTAATTTAGAAAAGCAAAAGAAAACCCTTTCATTCATTTCCAAATATTTTAAACAAAACGACAAAACCAAGGGGTTTAAACACAGCTATGATCAACATGATCTCTTTGAACACCAAACATTAAACTAAAACAATGAGTTTTAAACAAAACAAGATGAAACAAACAAAAAAAAAAACTGAACTCTTTTTCAATCTTCATCATCTTCGTGGGGCTTTCTTTGTCATCCCAAGGTGTCATATCGATTCAACAACACCTTTGGTAGATGCGGAACAATGGCCCGTGCTTGCTCAGCTACTTCTAGTCATTCATACGATGATGATTTTTAATAACATATGAGGTTTGTTTTGTCAGCTGATGAACTTGACGCCTAGCCCTTCCCATATTTTCATGGCAGTTATTCAACCAAACCTGATGATCACCAAGATTGTTCCTTAAGAGGGCCTCTCGCTCCTCTGATGCTTCAAGTTGATGGGGAAGTGTTGCTCTCTCAATGATCATTTATCTTTGCCCCACTTAGATATCGACACAATGATTGATTTTCCATTTATGTTCTTCTAGCTTTGCCTTAACATGATCATGTAAATTCATCCAACATGACCATTCAATCTAAAATTTCTCCTTTTTCCGCTTAAGTTCTCCCTTTTGGTAGTGCACAACCTTTTCAGATGCCACTACGTCCCTATTCAATCGAGAAATCTCAAAGCTCTGCTCCTTTTTAATCTGTCGGGCCAAGTGAATTTTACTATCCAATTCTTCCTCTAACTGAGCTAATTTCACCTCTGTATGCTTCAATTCCCCATGCACATTTTTTAAGTCCAACTGGTGATTTCTTCCTCTTTTGACATGAACTTTTTATCGGGCAATGGTGGCGTTGGCCTTTTCCAACTCTTTTTTTAACTGTCTTATGGTGTGCTGGCCTTTTCTTTTTCTACTGGATCCTTCGGGAGTGTCACCAAATGTTACTGGATCACGAAACGACGATAGGTACCCATACACCATTTTTCCTTTATCTTGCTCCACAACCATTTCAGTTAGCTCAGAAATTATACTCCCGAACAAGATCTTCAGAATATCTTCGCTATTAAAGGCAAAATCTGGTGGGGTCTCAAATACAAATCTACTCATGTCATCATTTGGTGTGGCTTCTTGAACTCTAGCCAACTGACGCATAAATCAAAGTGGGGCATAGGGTCGAACACCTCTAAGCCCAATCAACACAAGAAACGAGATACCAGAAGACATGAAAATTACATCCTTAGCTGGGAACCGGTAATAATTCCACACTATTTCATCAGACGTGATCACCGAGAGTTTCTCTTCACACGCTAAAATCCTTTGGGAAAATTGATTTTTGCTTCCCTTTCCTTATGGAGGAAACATAATTACACCAATCTGGAGTGAACCTGGGCGCACGATCATGGTGATAAAGATGTATCAAAAACCATATTTACAGCAAGATGTTGCAGCCTTCAAAGTACATTTCCCTATTTATGCATTTAGTCAATGCACAAAACATATCTGCCAGGATCATAGGAATAATAGTAGGACTTTCCATTGTGGTTAGCGCCTTCACCACCCCAGCCAAACGAATGTCGATATGCTTGTCCCATTTGGGAAAAATAATGATCCCCAAAAACGTGACCATGAAGGCAAAACTTATATTCTCCTTCCAAGCTTCTACACCTCCTTGATTGCTAAGTTGGCTCTGGTAGTTTTTAAATCTATCCTTTTGGCCGTACCTCTCGTATAGAAAGTCCAGTGGGACCCACCCATTTATCAAACTCTCCTTCTCTATTTGGTTGATCTTGAGAAGGTCTAGGAACTTTTTGGCATCAACGTTCTTTGGAATTATAGGTTTTTTACTGCGGAGATCAGTAGCCCGAACACTTGGCTCTTTCCCAATAAGCTGGCATTTTCTTCCAGAGTTGGTGTCATTTCAAAGTCAGAAAATTGAAACAAGTTATTTTTTAGATCCCAGAAAGGAATCAATACCTCGATCACATCCCTTCTTGGGTCAATCTCCATTAGATGCACTAAATGTCCCAAATGTTCTTTTACTCTACGTTGCTCATAACTCCCCATGTTTATCCACCATCGCCATAGATCCTTGGGTATTGTGTCAATGATCATGAATTCTGGAATCCCTTCACTTCTAGGCCTTTTGAAACCCTGTCCTTTGGTCGGAGGTGCCATTTGTACCTTCGAAAAGAATCTAATTAAGTTTTTATGACAAATTCTTATCGAGGGAGGAAAGAAAAGTAAAAATAAGATTTTATTAATTTTTTTTTAAAAAAAGAAGACTGAATACCCCTTTTTACAAACACCAAACCCGAGAAGGGATGCCTACGTATCTCATTTTAGTGAGAATCAAGTGTGCGTAGTTCATAAAAAATGACTCACACTTGAAAGATCACTCCTTTTATTTCACCTCCTTTTCTTTTTCTTTTTCTTTTTTAAATAAGATAAAACTGACAAACCTATTTTAAAGTAGGTAAAAAATGTAAAGGTCTTCTGAACAAATTACTTTCACGTAGCACATAAAATGAACATGTTAGTCTAGAGTGAGTACCTATCTTAGATTTGCTAGGTCAAATGCACATGATGCAAATAAACGTAGACTACCAAGGATAAATTTGCTAGGTTTTGCACTTTATATGAAAGGTGTCAAAACTGGCTTTACTCAAGTGGATAACACGAGCCAGGGAGGGTCAGCGTACTGATAGCAGAGCTATTCCGGCTTAACTGGTAGTCCAACCCCGCCTAACATGTGTGACAAATCTTGAACCAGGAGAGTAACTGCACACTGGCTCATCCTAGACAGAAGTCCTTCGGAGCGTATCCGCACACTTATTGTATAACAAAAATTCCATAACCTCAGAAGGTGTGCGAGATAAGACAATTTATAGACAATCACACAATATCAAAACAATGAATCATTGAAATAGCACAATTAGTCAACAAACACAAAATTTATCCAAATAATCAAAATTGCAACATATAGTGAATGTACAAAGCTCGAATTCTAAGGAAAAACCCTAGCAGAGTTGCCAGATCTTTCACACCTCTTCATTTTTTTACAATTGTTAAGAATGTGATGGGTTTTTTTAAAAAATAAAGTAAAAGAAACAAAAACTTAAGATTCGCTGCTTGGAATTGAGTTTTTTAGGTGTTCCAAGTCACCTGGTAATTCCTAATTTAAAAACAAAAAAAACACTCTTTATTTTTAGTCTACGAAAATAAAAATTGGGTAAGGAAGTCTATTGACTGGAGAGAAGGTGTGAGGCACCCGCGAGTTCCGTGATTCTATCACGATTGCTTTATTAACTCACGTTTGGCTAAAAATATTTTTTGTTGGATAAAAAAAATGTAAATTTGTGTTAGTTTCTAACCGAACACATGGTGGTATTTGATATAT
>NW_006239176.1:492915-493659 GCF_000226075.1 Solanum tuberosum | reverse complement strand
ATATATATATATACACACACACACACAAATGTAAGTATCACTACTTGACATTAACAACGAAAGAAAAAAAAAGGTTTTTTTGAAATGAGAAAAGACATAAAGTCATTTCTGAAGTTGTCCCGGATTTTCAAAAAGAAAACTTAACTTTGCAACCGTTCTATTACACTACTAAACAATGTTGAACATATATTATTATATCATTTTTTTATCAGCTCCAGATTGTAAGAAGCAAATGTGTTCACACATCAATCATTACATGACACGTGTTAATTTAATTTAAAAAGTTTTTTTTTTCATTTTAAGAGTTTTGTCTTTATCTTTTTTTCTTTATTTCTCTCTCTCTCTCTCTTACTTAAGATGAAGTAGAATTTAAGTTGAAATCAAAATTAAAATAAGTCAATAAGTAAGAGAGAGAGAGAGAGAGAGAAATAAAGAAAAAAAAAGATAAAGAAAAAACTTAAAATGAAAAAAAAAACTTTTTAAATTAAATTAACACGTGTCATGTAATGATTGATGTGTGAACACACTTACTTCATACAATCTGGGGTTGATCGAAAAATGATATAATAATATAGGCTCAACATTGTTTAGTGGTGTAATAGAACGGTTGCAAAGTTAAGTTGTCTTATTGAAAATCCGGGACAACTTCAGAAGTGACTTTATGTCTTTTCTCATTTAAAAAAAAACTTTTTTTTTCTTTTGTTGTTATTGTCAAGTAGTGATACTTACATTTCTGTGTGTATA
>NW_006239176.1:440886-483576 GCF_000226075.1 Solanum tuberosum | reverse complement strand
ATATATATGTTTTTTTTTTTAAAAAAAACATTAATTATCATTTTGCAAAAAAAAAAAAAACTAAAAAAAAGAAGCATTTTCATGTCTATATGTTGCCACAAGTTCATTTATTCATTTATTTTTATCATTATTAAATAAAATTTGAGTCATTAATTATTAGTCTTTTTAAAAATAAAATAAAATCAAATACCACCATGTGTTCGGTTATGATCCTTGATGTGTATTTATCTAAAAAAGAGGTCTTGTGTGCGGTTACGCTCCTAGGCCAATCTTTTAAAAAAAAAGGAAATTAGTAACTAACACAAATTTATTTATTTTTATCCAAAAAAAGTTATTTTTAACCAAACGTGAGTTAATAAAGCGACTGTGCTAGAACCACGGGACTCGAGGGTGCCTCAAACCTTCCCTCCGATCAATAGACTTCCTTACCCAATTTTTGTTTTCGTAGACTAAAAATAAAGAGTTTGTTTTTCTTTTAAAATTATGAATTACCAAGCGACTTCGAACTCCTAAAAAACACAATTCCAAGTGGCAACTCTTAATTTTTATTTTTTTTTACTTTATTTTAAAAAAAAACCCTGTCACATCCTTAACACTTGTAAAAAATGAATAGGTGTGAAAGATCTAGCGAATCTGCTAGGGATTTTCTTTAAAATTCGAGCTTTGTACATTCACTATATCTGGCTATTTTGATTATTTGGATAAATTTTGTGTTTGTTGGCTAATTATGCTATTTCAAAGATTCATTGTTTTGATATTGTGTGATTGTATATAAATTGTCTTCTCTCGCACACCTTCTGAGTCTCTGGAATTTTTGTTATATAACGTGTGTTCGGATATGCTCCACAAGACTTCTGTCTAGGTTGAGCCAGTGTGCGGTTACGCTCCTGCTTCAAGATTCGTCACACATTATAGATGGGGTTGGACCACCAGTTAAGCCAGAATAGCTCTGCTGCTGGTACGTTGACCCTTCCCGGCTCGTGTTGTCCAATCGGGTAAAGCCAGTCTAGACAAGTGTAAAACCTAGCAAAACTATCCCTGGTAGGCTACGTTTATTTGTATCACTAGCATTTGACCTAGCAAATCTAAGACAGGTACCCACTCTAGACCAACATGTTCATTTTATGTGCTACGTGAAAGTAATTTGTTCACAAGGCCCTTACATTGTTGACTAACTTTAAAATAGCTTTGTTAGTTTTATTTTATTTTTTAAAATAGAAAAGAAACAGAGGTTGAAATAAAAGGAGTGATCTTTCAAGTGTGAGTCATTTTTTATGGACTACGCACACCTGATTCTCACTAAAATGAGATACGTAGGCATCCCTTCTCGAGTTCGATGTTTGTAAAAAGGGGTATTTAGTCTTTTTTTAAAATAAATAAATAAATAAATAAATAAAATCTTTTTTTTTACTTTTCTTTCCTCCCTCGATTAGAGTTTGTCATAAAACTTTAATTAGATTCTATTCAAAGGTGCAAATGGGACCTCCGACCAAAAGACAGGGTTCCAAAAGGCATAGAAGTGAAGGGATTCCAGAATTCATGATCGTTGACACAATACCCAAGGATCTATGGCGATGGTGGACATACATGGGGAGTTATGAGTAACGGAGAATAAAAAAACATTAGAGATATTTAGTGCATCTAATGGAGATTGACTCAAGAAGGGATGTGATTGAGGAATTGATTCCTTTCTGGGATCCAAAAAATAACGTGTTTCAATTTTTTGACTTTGAAATGACACCAACTCTGTAAGAAATCGCCAGCTTAATGGGGAAAGGGTCCAGTGTTCGGGGTGCTGATCTCCGCAATAAAAAACCTATAATTCCAAAGAACGTTGATGCCAAAAAGTTCTTGGACCTTTTCAAGATCAACCAAATAGAGAAGGATAGTTTGATAAATGGGTGGGTCTCACTGGACTTTCTATACGAGAGGTACAGACAAAAGGATGGATTTAAAAACTATCAGAACCAACTTAGAAATCAAGGAGGTGTAGAGGCTTGGAAGACAAATGGAAGTTTTGCCTTCATGGTCACGTTTTTGGGGATCATTGTTTATCCCAAACGGGACAAGCATATTGACATTCGTTTGGCGGAGGTGGTGAAGATGTTGACCACAATGGAAAGTCCTACTATTATTCCTATGATCCTGACAAATATGTTCTGTGCATTGACTAAATGCATAAATGGGGAAATGTACTTTGAAGGCTGCAATATCTTGCTGCAAATATTGTTTTTGGAACATCTTTATCACCATGATCGTGCAACCAAGTTCACTCTAGACTGGTGTAATTATGTTTCCTCCCATAAGGATTGTAGCGTGTGAAGAGAAACTCTCGGTGGTCACGTTTGATAAAATAGTGTGGAATTATTACTAGTTCCCAGCTAAGGATGTCATTTGCATGTCTACTGGTATCTCGTTTCTTCTGTTGATTGGGCTTAGAGGTGTTCAACCCAATGCCCCACTTCGGGTTATGCGTCAGCTGGCTAGAGTTCAAGAAGTCCCACCAAATGATGATATGAGTAGATTTGTATTTAACACCTCACCAGGTTTTGCCTTTAATTGCGAAGATATTCTGAAGATCTTGTTCGGGAGTATAATTTCTGAGCTAACTGAAATGGTTGTGGAGCAAGATAAAGGAAAAGTGATGTATGGGTACCTATCGTGGTTTCGTGATCCAGTAACATTTGGCATTTGGTGACACTCCCGAAGGATCCAACATAATAAGAAAAGACCAGCACACCATAAGACAGTTGGAAAAAGAGTTGGAGAAGGCCAAAGCCACCATTGCCTGACAAAAAGTTCAAGTCCAAAGCGGAAGAAATCACCAGTTGGACTTACAAGATATGGATGGGGAATTGAAGCATACAAAGGGGAAAATAGTTCATTTAGAGGAAGAGCTGGATAGTATAATTCATTTGGCCCGACAGATAAAAAAGGAGCAGAGCTTTGAGATTTCTTGATTGAAAAGGGACTTAGTGGCATCTGAAGAGGTCGTGCACTATCAAAAGGGAGAACTTAAGAGGAAGAAGGAGAAATTCGAGAAAGAAAGGTCATGTTGGATGCATTTACATGATCAACTTAAAGCACATTTAGAAGAACATAAAAAGAAAACCAGTCATTATGCCAATATCAAAGTGGGGCAAAGACAAATAATCATTGAGAGAGAAACACTTCCCCATCAACTTGAAGTATCAGAACAGCGAGAGGCCCTCTTAAGGAACAATCTTGGTGATCATCAGGTTTGGTTGAATAACTGCCATGAAAATATGGGAAGGTCTAGGCGTCAAGTTCATCAGCTGACGAAACAAACCTCATATGTTATTAAATATCATCGTCGTATGAATGACCCGGAAGTGGTTGAGCAAGCATGGGCCATTGCTCCCCATCTGCCAAAGGTGTTTTTGAATCTATATAAGACCTTGGGAGGACAATGAAAGCCCTATGAAGATGATAAAGATTGAAAACGAGTTCAACTTTTTTTGTTTGTTTGTTTCATCTTGTTTTGTTTAAGACTCAATGTTTTAGTTTAATGTTTGGTGTTCAAAGAGATCATGTTGATCATAGATGTGTTTAAACCCCTTGGTTTTGTCGTTTTATTTAAAATATTTGGAAATGAATGAAAGGGTTTTCTTTTGCTTTTCTAAATTAATGTTGTTGAGTCGCCTAAATTTCTGAACTACGTAATGATCTGATTCATGCGGTGACATGATACGTAGGCAACCCCTAAAGGGTTAGATCAAAACTTTCTTAAAAAAAAGGAAAAGAAAGAAAAGCGGAAGACAATGAACTAAGCTAAGTTGGGATGAGACAATGGCTTTCTGAACTCATGTTATTAGGTGATTAACAAATGTGTGATGTGTAAAATTGTCTAACCCCGAACAAGTTTGTTCATTTCTCTTTATTTAGTAAGCTTTCGGTGTTTGGTTTGTGGTAAACTGGAAGAACACCTATACTTTACCAGGTCTAAGGTATGAGCGTCAATGACAACCAATACTGAAATTATGGTGAACCCGGTGGATACTCTAGTTGATTCAACGACAAGAGAGTCAGCCACTGTTGCAGAAAATAGGACATTAAGACATGTTATGGCACAGTTGTGGCAAGCCTGGTGATGTTTGCGTAATCAATACACAACTTTCGATGCAAGTGTCTACGATCGTACAATAGTTTAGTAACCCAACCTAAGGGTTGGGATCGTTCCCAAGTTAGTGGTTTTTGAAGAATTAATAGAAAATAAAATTTAGTTCTTAACTAGTCGTAGCTAAAGACATTAACGATTAAAACATTGTAAATTAAAGGGGAACACAAGAGTGTCAATTAACAGTGGGGGGTTTTGTCACAAGTAAGTAAAAACAGTAAAATAAAAAAGGATTTCTAAAAAATGAAAGGGGATCCTTGGGATGTGACGGGAATACGGGTTACGCTAGATTATTGGGTATATGCTTTCGATAGAAGATTCATAGAATAATTTTGACTAGGCTAATCTTTAAGGGGGATAATCTCTCTATCGAGCAACTTACCCCGTTTCGAATGCGTTCCTCTCGGACACCCACTTGTTGCATGAACACTAGCCTACGCCTTAACCCACTTACTCTCTGGAGCTGAGTGTGTGGGAATGAGACTAGGATTCACTCTCTCGAGCTGAACCTCATGTCTACCCACTCCCACCAGCCATCAATTTAGTAGTTTTAGTTTTACGACCTCTCTATCGAGCAAGCCAAAAACACATCAATAGACTTATATTTGCAACTACAAATTCATTAAATTCATCCACAACTACTAAACGAAATTACAATTAAACTACGATTAAACTATTAGCAAGCAAGACCCAATATTTATCTTAACCCATATTCGCTAAATCACACCCCAAGAATTGGGGATTTTTAGCCACACATGTATAAGAGATAGAAATTTATACCAGCATTCAACTGGGTATGAAGATTTAAGTCTTGATACAGGCCAAAGTTGAAGAATCCAAGAGACCCAAATCCAAAACTTGAAGATGAAACCCTTTGGATCTTCAAGTTTTCAAAACCCTCTCAAACTTAGAGAAAACATATCAAAAAGTATTATTCTATATGAAAATTATAATAATTGTTCGATTCTTAATACTACAACTCTAACTAGTATTTATAGTTTTCACAGATTTGTGCTGCAGCGGATCATTCGACGTCGTTAGTCGGAATCGCCAATCAACTCGACAATTCGCCCTTTGGTGTAGTTGATCACCGTCTCGCACCAGCCTCCAGCATCGTCATGCTCTGTGTCATTGGGCTACTTGGTAGTGCTTCGCGGAACTTTTCGACGATGTGCCGACTGCTCTATGTTTCCGCCGACTTGATCCTTTCCTTCAGGGCACAACACACTGGACCAAAAGGCGAAGTAAGACCATTCGGCGACTCGGCAAGTGGACTCGGCGATCCTCAGGCCTTCATTTCTTCGTTCTTTTCAACCCTTTCTTTCCTTTTTGCGACGTAGTGTCCATGCTTTCCTTCAAACTTCAAATACCTAAAACTTAAGGTTTTCATCAGATATTTAGATAAAATAAGCATTTGAGAACACAATTTTCTATTAAAATATAGCCCTAAATGAGTCCAATTTGTGGACTCATCAATAACCCCAACTTAAACTTTTGCTTGTCCTCAAGTAAAACTCAAGTTCAGCAGTTCAATAAGGATGTCTCAAACAGTGCTACAAAATATTCAATTATGAATGTACACAACAAGACTCAATTTACTTATGCAAGGATCAATTGTGTACTCCAAGATTCAAGTTGTGACACACCATCACCAAAGATTGTCAAACTCGCAATACTTGCTTCAAATGCAAGTTCAAGCTCAACAAAAGCCTTCAAATGCCCTCACACAAATGATCATTCCATTTTCACATGCAAAGGTATAATCAATTTAAAGTTTAGGAATCAGATACAACACTCACACTCACAAAGATAAACATAATGCATGCTTTCACCCATTGGTTTGCCCGTATTTTCCAATCAACATTTGTTTTGACTTTCTCAAGATCACAAAGGTCTTGACAAGGCTTGTAATGGGGCTGAGTGTAAAGGTATGGTCATTTAGGCTCAGTGACTTTTATCCTCATGAAATGTGGTGCTCTCAACACTTCCTTTCTTTTTCCTTCATTATTTTCATTAGTGCATCATAGGTCATCCTATTATTCGCTTCCCATTGATTGTTTGGAACCCCATTTCTTTGATAAGTTATTCCACAATTTTCTTTTTCATTAATTTTCTTTTTCTTTTTCTTTTTTTTTGTTTTTTTTGAGTATGGAGGGTTTCCAATTTTCTTAACATCATGGGTTAAAGGAGACTTTTCTTGCACTTCTTGACTTGCCCTTATCTTTTCACCACACACCCAACTTAGGCTAAAGCCTAAGTTGGCTATTCAACCAACCACAACTTCATGAGGATTATGGGTGATGGATAAAGAGAAGTCATTGTTTTCATCAAGTTTCTTCCAAAGAAAGGTAAGGTTGAAGGGGTGTTCAAATATGATTCACACACTCACAAGGTAGGTCACAAAAGATGTATATGTCAAATTGGCTCACACTCTTAGAAGTTGCCTAAGATCATGTCTAGAGAAAGCCTTACTTAGTCAACCAGACTAACGGGGTAAATTCTAGGATCCATTATGCATGGTTCAAGGTAAGCTCATCACACAAAACATCGACACTAAAGTCAAACAAGACTCCACACTTTCGCTAGTGTGCAACGGTCATCACAAGAGACCTGATTCGAAAATAGGCTAGTCACAACGAGATGCAATCAGTTCACATATTGTCTATGCAACTTCATTTGGCCTCATCATAGCCGTGCATTCATGTTCGTTCGATTGCAAGCATTATTTAAGTCATCGGTATTGATTGAAACCGAGACTCAAATTTGCCAACGAACAACCACATTCAATACAAACAAGAGGTGGCAAATTTTGTTGGAAGGATCAAAATCATTCACAATTAAAAACATGGGGCTATAAGCTCAAACATTCACGAGATGCAATGTATAAAACACAATTTCAGCTCAAAACCCAATATATAAACAAAACCAGAGAGTCACAAAATCACAAAAGGTGAGCCTCACCCCACTACAAATAAAACATTTGTCCTCAAATGCACAAAAAAATATCCAAAAGTGAAATAAAGTAAGAAAGAGAGGGAGGTAAAGAGGGGGTCATGTCTACACAGTCGCTCCATCTGTCTGGGCTTCAGTGCTCGGTGCATCACTCTGGTCCTGGGTCTCAGTACCCGGAGTCACCTCAAACGAAACAACAGTATCAAACCCACTAGGAGATGCCAATGGTGTTTCTGCCAAAAAGGTTTGCACAGCTGCATAGAATCCCCGGGCCCACGAAGGAACATTAGGATCTCTGATAGTGGTCTTCCTGTAAAAAGTGGGCCTCTTGCCCTTGCCTTTATTTCCAGGTGGAGGTTCTTGTCTTCCCGTCTTGGGAGAATTTGACCCCCCTTCATTTATTGTGATATCCCGTGCTCTTTTTCGAGGTGGCATGACAATATTGGTCTTCACCATATCTTCGGGATACTCAGAATTCTCCCTGCTAAATTCAACAACATGCAAGCACAACCCCACAAAATTTAACCAATTTTAAGGCACAAAAAATATGGGATTTGAACAATATAAACACTATAGGCAAGATTTTCACAGGCATAAGCAAAAACAATTAAGATCAGAGAGGTCCAAAACACATCACTAAGATAAGATCATTGCAAATGAGTACAAAATTGCTAAATATAAATTTGGGGTTCGGAAAACCAACCTTAGATGTCGGTGAAAATACTTTTGAAATGCTACGCGGCAATGTAATCCAACTCCAAGAACCAATCAACAACTCAAATACAGTAAAAACGCAAGTGAGGGAAAATGTAGAGTTTGAAAGTTTAAAACTTTGGCCTTTAAAGAAACTGTCCAGTTCTAGCCCATTCGGTGACAGTCGTGGTCACTGATCCATTCGGCGACTCACCGAGTGGATACTTACCTCACTGAGTTTTACTGGACCTCAAATTAAACGGGGGGTCCAAATGGCGAACTAGATCGCAATCGCCGATCAGGTTGGCCATTAGCCAATAATTTCCTGGGCACACCGAGTTTTACAGAATCCACTTTGTAATCATCTTTAGTCTAACGGCGGTCTAAGTCGGGGTCGCCGACTTCTTCAGCGATGTGCCGACTGGACCTTTGGCTCGCCAATTTGCACTTTTCACTCAGTTTCCTTACTTCGACCTACACAAACAACACACCATTATTTCTTAAAGAAAAAATAAAGCGATGAAACCTTGGGTTGCCTCCCAAGAAGTGCCTTATTTAACGTCGTGGCACGATGCAACTCCTCACTGAAGTTCCATTAGTGAGGTTTGCCTCATTTTTATAAGGCCACCCGTCTTTTGGCTTTGGGTAGAGAGAAGATACCACTTGGTCCATTTGGGATCTTTGTAATCATTCACACTCATTCTTCCTGTTTCAACACACATATAAGAAAAAAAAACTAAAAATTCAGTTAGTAAACTACGACTAACAAAAGAAAAATTCTACTCCACTAATAATTCTCAGTTAACACCACTACTAGGCAGCGGCGCCATTTTGATGTTTGTGTAATCAAGACACAACTTCCGATGCAAGTGTCTACGATCGTACAATAGTTTAGTAACCCAACCAAGGGTAAGGATTGTTCCCAAGGGAGTGGTTTTGAGAATTAATAGAAAAATAAAATTTAGTTCTAACTAGTCATAGCTAAAGACATTAACGATTAAAAACATTGTAAATTAAAGGGGGACACAATAGTGTCAATTAACAATGGGTTTTTTTGTCAAAAGTAAGTAAAAATGGCAAAAATAAAAGATTTCTATGAAATGAGAAGGGGTCCTTGGGATGTGACGGGAATACGGGTCAGGCTAGATTATTGGGTACATGTTTTCGATAGAAGATTCATAAAATAATTGTGACTGGGCTAAACTTTAAGGGGGATAAGCTCTCTCTCGAGCAACCTTTACCCAGTTTCAAATGCATTCCTCTCGGACACCCACTTGCCGCATGAAGACCAGCCTATGCCTTAACCCACTCACTCTCTCGAGCTGAGTGTGTGGGAATGAGACTAGGGATTCACTCTCTCAAGCTGAACCTCATGTCGACCCACTACCACCGGCCATCAATTTAGTAATTTTTGTTTTACGACCTCTATCTCGAGCAAGCCGAAAATAAATAAATAAACTTGTATTTGCAACTACAAATTCATTAAATTCATCCACAACTACTAAAGGAAATCACAATTACACTACGATTAAACTATCAACAAGCACTACCCAACAATTATCTTAACCCATATTAGCTAAATAACACCCCAAGAATTGGGGTTTTTAGCCACACATGTATAAGAGATAGAAATTTACACCAAATTGATCTCGCATTCAACTGAGTATGAAGATTTAAGTCTTGATACAGGCCAAAATTGAAGAATCAAAGAGACCCAAATCCAAATCTTGAAGATGAAACCCTTTGGATCTTCAAGTCATCAAAACCCTCTCAAACTTAGAGCAAAAATATCAAAAAGTACTATTCTATATGAAAATTATAATAATTGTTTTGACTCTTAAAACTATAACTCTAACTAGTATTTATAGTTTTCATAAATTTGTGTTGCAGCGGATCATTCGACGTCGTTTGTCAGAATCGCCGACCAACTCGGAGATGTGCCCTTCGGTGTAGTTCATCGCCGTCTTGCACCAGCCTTCAACATCGCTGTGCTCTAGGTCATTAGGTGACATGGTACTGTTTCACGAAACTTCTCAGTGATGCGCCGACTACTCTTTTTTTCCGCCGACTTTATCCTTTCCTTCAGGGCTCAGCACACTGCTGGGTGACTTGGTACTGCTCTGCGGAACATCTCGGCGATGCGCCGACTGCTCCCTTTTTCCGCCGACTTCTTCCTTTCCTTCAGGGCTCAGCACACTGGAACAAAAGGTGAAGTAAGACCCTTCGGCGACTCACCAAGTGGACTCGGTGATCCTCAAGCCTTCATTTCTTTGTTCATTTCAACCTTTCGTTCCTTTTTGCCATGTAGTGTCCATGTTTTCCTTCAAACTTCAAAATCCTGAAACTTAAGGGTTTTCATCAGATATTGAGATAAAATAAGCATTTGAGGACACAATTTATATTAAAATATAGCCCTAAATGAGTCCAATTTATGGACTCATCACCTGGGCAAATGGCCAAGAACCACCAACGTCTATTCTTGGTTTTCCTGAGATCACTAGTATCCGATCTTCATCTTCTCAGGTCACGATATCAGATCCTTTCTTCCCTCCAGGGTATGGTCCATTTGATAATTGTGGGGCCGTACCATCAACAACACGCCCTCAAGGCATGCAATTCAAGAATAAACCCACAGTCATGACAGTTTCCCCGGTCTATACTCTCACATAACCAACTGTGACGCAAAGAACAACTCAAGAGGGACAGTTCACCGCCCATCCATAGCAGTACTATACTCCTGGGATAGCATTCAGGGGCCCTAAATATGTACAATTCGGTTCCCCTATTGATGTTGAAAAGCCCACTCAAGGCTTGGAGCAAGAGAAAATGTTGAAAAAAAATGAAAAGCATCGAGCAACACATGAAAAGTATGCAAGGGCTAGGAGGGCACAAAAGTGTCACGCTCAAAGACTTGTGTATGTTCCCAAATGTCTACCTGCCACTTGGATTCAAAACCCCTAAGTTTGATAAGTATGACGGGCATGATGATCCCATAGCTCACCTCAAGAGATACTGCAATCAACTTAGGGGTGCAGGGGGTAGAGAGGAACTGCTCATGGCTTACTTAGGTGAGAGCTTTACTGGTGTTGCCTCATAATGGTTTATAGACAAAGAGATCTCCCACTGGCACATCTGGGATGATATGGCTCAAGATTTTGTTAGAGAATTTCAGTACAATATCGACATTATGCCAGATCGCAATACACTATTCAATATGAGAAATAAGCCAAAACGAAAGCTTCAGAGAATATACTATCAAATGGAAGGAATAAGCAGCCTAGGTCAAACCACCATTAAAGGAACAAGAATTGGTTTACATCTTCATAAAGGCTCAAGAACCCGATTACTTCCACCACCTGACAGCCGCAATGGGAAGACCATTTCACACAACAATTAAAATTGGAGAAATGGTCAAAAGTGGTCTCAAAACAGGAAGGATCGTGAGGCAGGCAGCAATCAAAGCTACCATACAGGCCATTCAGGGTGGTTCAGGCAGTTAAGGAAATCGTAAAAGGAAAGAGGAAGTTTCTTCGCTAATGTTAGGGTCAAGGGGTGCTCAAAGGAATTCTAATTGTCCTTACCCACCAGTTCAGGGACAATCAAGCTTTCCTTAGCATTACTATCCTTATGTCCCTCAATATCCAATATCTCCATACACGGTCTTCAATGCTCAGTCATATGTGTATTCTCCCAATCGCCCACATTTTCAGGCCCCAACTCAAGGAAACCTTCACGTATAATGACCAACATATCAGGTCCCTTAAAACCCTCCTCCTACGCAATATTATGCTCAAGAGTAGGTACAGAAAATGAAGTTCACTCCATTGGGAGAGTCATATTCCAGCTTGTTTCAAAAGTTAAGGAAGATAGGAATGATTGAGTCTATCCCACCACATCGTTTGAATCCAACTGCTCCAAATTTCTAGGCCAATGAAAGATGTGAGTATCATTCAGTGGCCCCAGGACACAACACTGATAATTGTTGGACCTTGAAGGGAGCGATAGAAAAGCTAATTGGTCATGGAATGGTCGTTGTGACGGATGATCAAAACACTCCCAATGTAACTATTAACCCACTTCCAGCTCAAAACAATTTACTTGGTATGATCTGCGATGATCAGGAGTACGAACTTCTTGGCAAAATGGGAAAGATGTTTAGGAAGATCGAAGAGGAAGACATGTCGTTAAGGAGTTCAGAACCAGTTGCATCTTTGAGTGTGGAACGTGTCAATCTTGATACAAAAGTTTAGTGCGTGTTGGGGTTTTTGAAGGGGATTGAAAGTCGAGCGGGTATGCCAAAGTTGTATATATCAAAATGTTTTTCATTAACACAACAGGACCAAAGTTGCTTGGTAAACTTGAAAGAACCTATCTTTGTTAAGCCTATCCAGCAGTTTCCACTGACTGATTCAAAGGTTGTTCCTTGGAACGATAACAAAATCGATGTGGTTTATTAAGGAAAGGAGATTGTTGAAGAGGTTGATGAAGCAGGAGGGTTGACACGCTCCAGAAGATGTTATTCTCTAGAAGAATTAGGAAAAAGGAAGATGGCTCAAAATATCCAAGTACCACTGAAGAAAGCAATTACACAGGAAGAAGCAGAAGAGTTTTTAAAAAAGATTAAGGTTCCAGATTACTCTGTTGTGGAACAATTGAAGAAAACCCCTGCACAGATTTCACTGTTGTCTCTACTCGTGCACTGTGAAGAACATCGTCGTGTGTTGAATAAGATTTTGAATGAAACACATGTATCAAAGGAGACCACGGTAAATCAGTTAGAGAAAATGGCCAAGCGCATCTTTGAGTCGAACACCATCACTTTCATTGATGATGAGTTGCCCACGGAGGGAGCTAGACATAACAGAGCTTTGCTTCTTACAGTGAAATGTGAAGGGTACTATGTAAAGAGGGTCATGATAGATGGGGGATCAGGGGTAGAAATATGTCCTCTCTCTACGCTGCAAAGCTTGAAAATTAACCCTGACAGAATTCGCCCCAGCAATGTATTTGTTCAAGCTTATGACGGCTCAAGGCAGGATACCATTGGTGAAATCAAGTTAAACATGACAATTGGACCGGTAGAGTTTATGATTGTGTTCCAAGTAATGGACATGGACACATCTTATAATTTTCTATTGGGAAGTCCATGGATTATCATGGCTCGGGTAGTCACATCAACTCTATATCAAGTTGGTAAGTTTGAATACGTCCATCAGGAAATCATTGTGCATTGGGAAGGTGATTTACCTATTTACAAAGATCCATACATTCCATACATTGAGGCAAAAGAAAGATGTGATTTCGTTGTTTACTAGTCTTTTGAGGCTGTATCAATCGATTGCTTTAAAGAAGGAGACCCCATCATCCAACCATGTCTCTTTTCTTCTTCTTCAATGGTAGCAACGACAATTCTCAAATATGGTTATCAACCTGGTAAAGGTTTGGGACTATGTTTGCAAGGAATCGTGGATCCCATTACTCTTTTAGGAAACCAAGGCACATCTGGCCTCAGATACAACCAAACCAAGAGAAATGGAGATAAGGCTAAGAACTACAAAAGGATTGATTGGGTGCTGCCACAACCGATTCCCCATATTTCTCATTCCTTTATCAACCCTCAAGGTCCAGAATTGGAAGCTTCCTTTACTCATGAATACATTGAAGAAGTTATTAAGGATCTCAGTCAGTTGTTTTATGAAGTAAACATGGTCCAAGTTGCTAAAGGTACAAGTCATGCCGATGTGCAGCTCGTGGGCTCGGGTGTTGAGCTAAACAATTGGGAAGCCGCTCCTTTCCCCATAAGAAAGGAGTCTTGGTAATTTGTTTTGCTACTCTTTTGTATTTTGTTGTTGTCAAAGTTGTGATCCAAATATTTGAAAATGTATTGTATTCGTGTCAACCCTTCTATCCTTTCTTCCATTTCAATGAAATGAAATTCCAATTTCATAGTAAATCTTTGTCTTTTCCCCTCACCTAATTCTTATTCTCCATTTTTTCAGTTCTGTATATGCCGGCTTTGATAATATGACATGCATGCGGAATTCACTCCTAGATCTCAAAGAGTTGTTTATTCTTGAATCACCGAGTAAAGAGGTTCCATATGGTGAATGAGAGGCTTTTAGGGAAATTAATAGGGAACTAGAACAGTTTGAGCAAAACCCTAAGCCTAATCTTAGTGAAACCGAGGCGATCAATTTGGGAAGTGTTGAGGAAGTTAAAGAAATAAAAATAAGCTTTCATGTCAAGCAGGAAATTACGGTTACCATAATACATCTTTTGTTTTAATACAAAGATGTGTTTGCCTGGTCCTATGACGACATGCCAAGTTTGAGTGTCGATTTAGTGGTTCATAAGTTGCCCACTCATCCTGATTTTCCACCCGTCCAACAGAAAAGAAGAAAATTCAAACCGAACGTGAGTGAAAAAATCAAGGAAGAAATCATGAAACAGCTAAATGCAAGTGTGATCCAAGCCATTCGGTACACTACTTGGTTGGAAAATATTGTTCCTATTCCAAAAAAGGATGGAAAGATAATAGTTTGTGTTGACTATCGGGATTTGAACAAAGCTAGTCCAAAAGACAACTTTCCTTTGCCCAATATCCACATTCTAGTTGATAATTGTGCCAAACACGAAATTCAATCTCCCAAGTAGACTCATGTCATTCGGTCTTAAAAATGCTGGGTCAACTTACATGAGGGCAATGACCAGCATGTTTCATGATATGATACATAAATAAATTGAAATATATGTCGATGACATAATCATCAAGTCTAAAACGCAGGCTGACCATGTGCAAGATCTGAGGAAATTCCTTGAAAGAGTGCGAAGATAAGATCTCAAGCCTAATCCAGCAAAATGTGCATTTGGAGTTCCGTCGGGAAAACTTCTGGATTTTATTGTCAGTAGAAGGGGAATCGAATTGGATCCTTCCAAAATAAAGTCCATTCGAGATTTGCCACCCCTGGAAAATAAGACCGAAGTCATGAGTCTACTTGGGAGATTGAACTATATCAGCAGGTTTATTGCTCAACTCGCAACCACTTGTGAGCCCATTTTAAGAGTTTTAAAAATGATGTTGTCTGATGGATGGGGGATTGTCAACAAGCTTTTGAAAAAAATCAAGGAATATTTGTCCAACACTCCCGTATTGGTCCCGCCTGAACCTGATAAGCCTCTCTTTCTATATCTTTCAGTGACAGATAATTCCTTTGGGTGTGTTCTCGGTCAACACGATTCCATAGGCAAGAAGGATCAAGCTATGTACTACTTGAGCAATAAATTCACTAGTTATGAGGTGAAGTACACCCTCTTGGGAAGGACATGTTGTGCCCTGACTTGGGTAGCTTAAAAGTTAAGGCATTACCTTTTGTCCTACACAACTTACCTCATATCTAGAATGGATCCTTTGAAGTACATGATTCAGAAGCCAATGTCTACTCGAAGACTCGCAAAATGGCATATTATGCTCACTGAATTTGACATTATTTATGTCACTCGAACAAAAATGAAAGCCCAATCTTTGGCAGATAACTTGGCAGAGAATCCAATCGATGGCGACTACGAACCATTGTTTACATATTTTCTAGATGAAGAGATTAACACAATTGAAGATGTAGGTTCAGATGGAAATCAGGCCTGGCAATAGTACTTTGATGGAGCAATCAACACAAAAGGCACAAGGATTGGGGAAATTGTCATATTGCCCACAGGGCAGCATCAACTCGACTTCGTTTCTTCTGTACAAATAACACAATAGAGTATGAAACTTGCATCATGGGTCTAAATAAGGCAATATATTTGGGTGTGCAAGAATTGATTGTGTTGGGAGATTCTGATTTGCTTATTCGGCAAGCTCAAGGCGGATGGAAAACTCGAGACCTCAAGCATCTTCCATACAAACAATGTGTGGAAGATCTTAGGAAAAGGTTCAGGTCCATTGAGTTTAGATACATCCCCAAGTTTCATAATGATTAGCAAATGCCTTGGCTACTTTGGCCTCAATGCTTCCATATCCTGGAAACACTTACATCACTCCCTTGGAGATTCAAGTTCAGGACCAACATGGCTATTGTAATACAGTGGAAGCAGAACCATATGGTGACCCACGGTACCTAAACATCAAGTAATTTTTGAAGATAGGGAGATGTCCTGAGCATGCCAATGGAAGCCAAAAAAGAACTATTAGACGTATGCCTAGTGGTTTCTTTTTTAGTGGGGAAATTTTATGTAAACTAATCCCGGATCTGAACTTCTTGAGATGTGTGGATACTGAAGAAGCCGAGAAGATCATGAATGAAGTATATGTTGGTGTATGTGGACCACACATGAATGGATATGCCCTTGTGAAAAAGATACTCTGAGCAGGATATCACTGGCTTACCATGGAACGGGATTGCTTTCGCTTAGTGAAAAAATGTCATTAGTGTCAAATTCATGGTAATCTCATTCATTCACCTCCTTCAGAGTTGCACCCCATGGCCGCTCCTTGGCCCTTTGTTGCATGGGGAATGGATGTTATCGGACAAATTGATTCAAAAGCTTCTAATGGACATCAATTCATTTTGGTCGCAATTTATTACTTTACCAAATGGATGGAGGCAATCACTTTCAAGGCAGTCACTAAGAAGGCAGTCGTAGATTTTGTCCATTCAAATATCATTTGTGATTTTGGTATCCCAAGAATTGTCATCACAGATAATGCTGCAAACTTTAATAACAATTTGATGAAGGAGGTATGTGAGCAGTTCAAAATTCTACATCACAATTCTACTCCATACCGACCAAAAACAAACGGAGTTGTGGAGGCTGCCAACAAGAATATCAAAAAGATTCTCAGGAGGATGGTTCAAGGCACCAGACAATGGCATGAGAAGTTGCCTTTTGCACTTTTAGGATATCGCACAACAGTGCGCACCTCGATTGGTGCAACTCTTTATTTGCTGGTGTATGGGACTAAGGTTGTGATACCAACAGAAGTCGAAATTCCATTTCTTCAAATTATTGTCGAGGCTGAAATTGAAGATACTGAATGGGTCAAAACTCGACTAGAGCAACTCACATTAATAGATAGAAACGATTGACGGTCGTCTATTTTGGTCAGCTTTATCAGCAAAAGGATGGCTCATGCATACAACAAAAAGGTGCACCCAAGACACTTTGAAGTAAGTCAACTGGTCTTAAAATGCATTCTCCCACACCAAGAAGAAGCCAAGGGAAAGTTTGCCTCAAATTGGCAAGGTCCATATCTTATCAATGAAGTGTTGTCCAAATGAGCCTTGCACCTTACTAATGTGGAGGGAAAAATCACAGGCATAATTGTTAATGTGGACGTAGTCAAAATATACTACATCTAATGTGTTCTAAGATACTGTGACAAGTTTATGGTTGGTAGAACAAAGGCACCTCTTTTTTTAACAAAAAATAAACCAAAATCCTCTTTTTGAAATTTGAACTATGTTTGACCTGATTCCGAAAGGATACATACGCAACCCTTCGGGGTTCGGTTATACCATAAAAAAAATCAATATTCTAGTATTCATATGAAACTGGGCATTTTTTTTATTTTTTCTTTCTATATTTTATAGAATAGTGTCAAATTGTAATTCAGTTTATGATTCTATTCTAGCAACCGACATTTTGACCAACTCTAAGAATGATAGATTCAATGTGTCTTGCACAGACAATTGATCATCGGAGACAACATTGTTGAGTAATAAAAAAAGAAAAAAAAAGAGTTTCATCGGTGAAAACCTTTATAGGCACCATAAGACGACAAGAGAGAATATCTTAACAGTGAAAACCCTTGCGGGCAGCTTAATATAAAAGGAGAGAACATCATGAAAATGACTACTTGGAAGAAATCTGCAAAGATCACCATTTCTCGACACCTCTACATCAAGGATAAATAGATCAATTTTAAATTGATAATGGTTAAGATCTTGAGAACTAGACAACTCAAACGGATCAAGGGTCAAGTCCAAAGTGCATGTCATGGTTCACTCAAAGTTGACATATGCCTCTAGATAAGTTCTCTTTCTTATTTTCTTCAATAGGGAATTCCCTTCCTTAAGTTTATAGTCTTTCTTGATCCAATCTTTCACACACTTAAGTCTGATATTTTTCTAGTCTTTTCGATATAATCCCTTGACAAAATAAGGTGAAAGATTGCAAAGCTTACTGCGGTTTCCCAAAAGTAAAGTTGAGTATCCAAGTTGAAATGCTATCAATCAAGGACTAAAAACGTATCAGATCTTCACTGAAAAATCGTGAAGGAACATGATATAGTGTAACGATCGGGTTCCGTCGTTATAGAAATGCCAACAGGGAAAAATTGGGGCCGAAAAAACTTTTTCATAGTATTTGTATTTTTTCAACCTTGTCCAAATTTGGATGAAATCGGAGTCCATGAGGTATGGGGAAATCTGGTAACAATCGGGTGAGTTGTTTTTGGTTTTAAGTGCAGTAGTTGTTAGATAACTCGTTTATGAATCCTTTTGACTTTACAGAATTGAATTTGTGTAAGTAGATCTCCGGAAATCGATCTTAGTGTGAAGGGTAATTTCTGAGTGTAGTGGGTTAGAGGTGCGTTGTGAAATGGTGTTTGGAATTCTTTAAAATAGCATTGTGTCTCGAAATTGTTGCTCTGGTGGGCGTCTCTGCTGCTCTGGCGGGATGGTGGCCATTGTGGCTGGTGCGACAGGACTTAAAATCAAAAATAAAAGATGAAGAGGTCACTGGTTCAAAGGTGCCGCTCTGGTGGGACTTTATGCCGCTCTGGCCCCGTTGCTACAGCGAGATGAGGGCTGCTCTGGCGGGCCAGACGCGACATAATGTCATTAATAAACCCCTAAATGACCTTATTTGGCATTTTTCAAATTTTAGATCTAAGGAACGACCCCCAAGCGATTCCTACTCGTTTTTCACCATTCTTGAGGCTAAAGGTATGCTTTTCACTCCCCGAATTCATTTTTTGATCCGTAGAATGTAATTAAATGGGTGAATATTAAGAGGGGAAGGTTTTGATATAGATTATACGGTGGAAACAACCCTAGTTTGGATGATTGGGATCATGGGTTTGATCTAGGGTTCCTAGAATTATTATAGTTTCAGGTAATTAGCGATGTATTGTTGATTCCCGTGTTATTGTGCTTGTTTGTAGACCACGAACAAGCGGAACGAATTTGGAAAGGGAAGAATCAAGTTTCTTAGTTTCAACCTTGTTTTGAGGTAGGTGATGGTTGTGATTCTATGATTGTGTAGTGTATGCTTGTTCTTGCTTCATTATGATATGTATATCTGTATGAATTTTGCAATGTTGATCACACTTGTTGTAAATGAGATAGATAATTGATGAATGCCATGAAATCATGAATTGTTTGTTTGATCTTGATGATGTACTTGTGATTGTGATTGTGATTGTGATTGTGATTGTGGTATGTGAATGGGATCGGTTGCCACGTTCCGGCATAACTATTGGATCAGTTGCCACGTTTCGGCATAATTATGGGATCGGTTCCCACGTTCCGGTATATATAGGATCGGATTGCCACGTTTCGGTAAGCTAATTTTTTGGGTTTGGGTTCCGTGAGAGGACCAATGATGTGCTATAACATGTGAAGTTGTTGGTTGTTGATAATGTTGTATATATTGATATATTATGCATGTGATTATAATGTTGTTTGACTTATTTATGTTGCACTAGTAGGATAGCCGTGTGATCCTACCAGTACACTGTGGTTGTGTACTGATTCTGCACTTGCTCTTATTTTTGTTGAGTATAGGGCATCTTCACACGACTATTGATAGACCTCGCTTCGAAGATCAGTGATCATCGCGTCGAATTCAAGGGTGAGGCAATTCTTCCGGGCTGCCATGGGATTCTCTTTCGTCTATGTCCATCATTTCTGGATTGAGATACCTATTCTAGTTAGTTGGTTAGTTCATTAGTTGGGGTTGCATCCCTTCTTGTTTAGACATGGATCTTTTGTTTAGATGTTTTGGTACATTGACTTTCAAGTTCTAGGTATTAAATTTCCACATTTGTTAGTTAATTAACTTGTTTCCGTAACTTAATTTCCTTAGTATTATTTTAGTTGCTTAGTTTGGTTGTAGTAGTGGTTCTCCTACTGGATAGTTAGTGTGGGTGCTAATCACGACGGTCTGGGTCGTGACATATAGTCTCTCAAGTCATGAAAAAAAATTCTAAAGGAGAATTCATTCTTTGGGACATCAGTCGCACCATGATATTTGGTAGTACCAAAGGTCAAGGCCCCTGAATTAACAAAGAGGAAGCTTCAAAGGTTGTTCAACCAAGGATTTGGAGTAGAGTTGGAGATATTGGTAAGGAGTATGGTCAAGTCGTCAAAGCATCAAGGCCACAAACCAACCACTACTTTAAACTAATAATTTTCTCTTTCTTTTGCTCAACACAGGAACAAAAGAAAATGTGGGATTACAAGTCAAAAATGAAACATAACAAAATGAAAGTTCTCCAAAATCTTCACATGTTTGTTGTTTCATCTCATGTTATTCACATTCTTGCCTCTCAATTCGAGAGCTTCGGGCAATACACACCAGTCTGAATTCAGTGCGATGTGCACCCCTCCTTTATTCATGTGCAATACGCACCATTCTGCATTCATGTACAAAATGCACCAGTCTTTCTATTCATATGCAATACGCATCAGTCTGAATTCCGTACAATATATGCCAGTCTGAATTCTGTGCAATAGGCACCAATCTGAATTCCGTGCAAATACGCACTCGACCTTTATTTACGTGCAAAATGCAGCAGTCTTTCTTTCATGAGGAAGACACACCAATCCAAATCCCATGCAATACGCATCGATATTGCATTCATGTGCAATACATACTAGTCTTTCTTTCATGTGCAATGCGGACCAGTCCTTTTTCACATGAAATACACATCAATTCTCTATTTATGGGAAATACGCAGCAAATGCATATTCTGGGCAATACGCACTAACATTAATGGGTTATACGCACCATATTCACATTTTTGGGTAATACACCCAATCTTAGGTCAACCCACAAAGACAATACGTCATATTTGAAACTCTCAGGGCAATAAGCTCCTTCTCTTTCTATGATTATACGTCCTAGTTAAAGATTTTCATATCTTTCTTTTCCTAAAAAGAAACACATCCTATTCGGGTTCTTCATTTTGTGATCTTGAGTTTTGAGTTTCAACTCCCAACTCAAGTTAAAACATGCACCTGAGAATGATCCACAAGCCGCCAAGAGAGCATCAAGATCAATCTCAGAGATAACGCACAGAAAAAGTCGAAGATCAAGACAAGACCCTAAGAAAAAACATCAAGTAGGGATCTTATAACTCCTATACTGTAGAGAAATGGAGTTCTCCAACTCTTTTCTTTATGTAACTATAGACAGTAGATGATGGCAAGCAATAAGAAGCAATCGTTTGACCACAATTTCTGATAGTTTCGGCTATCAAAATTTCTTGAACTACACTGACCTGATTTCCTTTTAATCAAGGATATGTAGGCAACCTATGAAGCAAGGTTGGGTCATCTTTTTCAAAATGGCTTCAACAGAATTTGAATCAGTAAAAAATTAGCCACTTCGTTCACTTTCTTTGCTTGAAAACTCTTCATGTCTCCAAGCAAAGAGGGGCATGCTGTGAACACCTAATTTTTGACGTGCTTATTTTAATCCTACAATATAGAGTAGGGTATTTTCTTCTATTCTTATTTTGTATTTTTATATTTTGGGGTGATTGTCTTTGTTTGTTTTATTTTTTTTAATTTGCCCAAATGACCCAATGTTGATTGATTTGGGTTGATTTAGACCCAATTCTGATATTCCAATCAATTTTAGACTCAGTCCAATGGCAATGGTCAAGATTGAATCTCAACCATTCGTAACATTTTGATTCAAGGGCTGTTATGTGACCCTACCAAAAAAATACAAAAAAAGGTCCAAAAATCAGTATTTTGGCCTTATTTTAATTTTATTTTTTCTTCTCCCCTTGCTGCCACCTACCACCATCAATGCCAGCTGGCCGCTGCCACTGCCGCCGGTGGCCACCGCCCCTTGGCCCAAAAAATCTCCAATTTTTTTACCATTTCTTCCTTTCACTCTTCTGTACACAAACCCGCAAGCCATTCATCCTTATCCATAGCCAAACTTCGTAGATCTATGAAAAACCAAACACAAATCTTCACTTTTTTCTTTAGATATATGAAGTTTCGGTCATCCCCATTCTATACCATTTACATAACTGTGTAGAGCTCTTTAAGGGCTATCTTTTGATATAAATTTTATGTCAAATTTTCGTCAAAAAAATTTCCGGCGAAGTTTTCAGGCGACCCCCATTCACCCGAAAATATATGTCAATCTTTTCCCCTCTCCTCCTCTATCCAAATTTGTCACTATCACATTCTTTTTTAACCATATAAATTATTTTGGTGCTGGATTTAGTATTATTTTATTAGTGTTCTTTTCAGTTTTATCATGTTAAAGTTTTGCTTGAATTTTATTTTTTATTTTTTGTTTTTATTTTTTGCCTTATTTGTTGCGTTTGATCTTTAAGACAGGTTAGAAGTTTGAATTTTGTGTTAGTGGGCTGGTTCTCCTTTTGAATATTGGGTCTTGGTCAAATAGGTCTACATTTTCGGCTTATTTTAAATTTTCAGATGGCCCATTAAGCTATTATTCAATTAATGCATAAAAGAAATGGGTTATCTATAAGGGCAATGCAATCATTTTAATAATAATTATCTTGAAAAAGAAAAAGAAAAAAAAAGAAAAAGAAGAAATTCCATTGGCCATCTTAGGTGGCACAGTGGGAAGGTAAAGAGTGCAATGCATGCATTGACTCTTAAGTTTTCAAGAAGAGTGGGGGGTTTAATACTCAACACCTATTTAAACCCCATTATCCTTTCATTTTTGGAGGAGAACAACAAAAAAAGGAACAAAAAAAAAAAGAAAACAAGAAAGAAGGAAAAAAAGAAGAGGAGAGGGAAAAATTAGAAGAAGAAAATCACAAGAATAGAAGTAAAAAGTCTTCTTCTAACAAAAAAAAATATTTCATCTTTGTGTGAGTTTGTGGTTCAACGAATTGGCTTCCACTATTTACTTATCATCAACTTTAGGTATTTCTTTTTACATTTCACAATGTAATCCTAAATTATTGTTTCATGTTCTTTTTATATTTTGATTAAGTTGTTTGTATTAAGTTTGTTTTGATTTAGTTAAGTCTATTCTGATTCTTATATGATTATGTTTTATGATTATGTACATATATGTTTATTACTAATCTGGTGTTTAGTTTTATTTTAACTCATCGTAGAATTTATAAGTAAACTCATGCTTTGCTAAAAAAATAATAATAACAATCCCAAAGTCTATTTTTTTAGTTTCTGGTCATTTTAAGAAAAGAAAAAAAAACAGGTTGTTTTTGCAAAAACAAAACACAAAACCGGTCATTTTTGCAAAAAAATGTAAATCTGGTCATTTTTGTAAAAAATGTAAAACTGATCAATTCATAAATTCTTTTTTTTTTCTATTTAATAAATATATTAAAATGGTTATTGAAACAAAATACAAAATCGGCTACTTTTGGTTAGTAATTTAACTATTATATAAAATTGACTATTTCTGCAAAAAAAATTCAAAGGAGAACATATGACCATTTTGTGTAAAACTGAAAATTTTACTAAAATGACCATTTCTGAAATTGTATATAGATGAAAAATTAGTATATCACTACTTGTTTTAAAAGGGGGCATAGTATTATTTAATTTTTAATTTTTTTTTCTTTTGTTGTTATTGTCATGTAGTGATACTTACATTATATATATATATATATATATATATATACACGTGTGTTTCTTCTTTTTTAAAAAAAAATTAATTAGCATTTTGCAAAAAAAAAGAAAAAAGCATTTTCATGTCTATATGTTGCCACAAGTTCATTTATTCATTTATTTTTTTATCATTATTAAATAAATTTGAGTCATTAATTATTAGTCTCTTTTTAAATAAATAAATAAAATATCAAATACCACCATGTGTTCGGTTATGATTTTTGGAATGTATTTTTCTAAAAAAAGAGGTCTTGTGTGCGGTTACGCTCTTAGGCCAATCATTTAAAAAAAAATAAAAAATAGTAACAAACACAAATTTACTTTTTTTTATCCAAACAAAAATTAGTTTTAGCCAAACGTGAGTTAATAAAGCGACCGTGCTAGAACCACTGGACTCGGGGGTGGCTCACACCTTCCCTCTGGTCAATAGAATTCCTTACCCAATATTTGTTTTCGTAGACTAATAATAAAGAGTTTTTTTTCTTTTTAAATTAGGAATTATCAGGTGACTTGGAACACCTAAAAAACTCAATTCCAAGTTGCGACTCTAAAAAAAATAAAATCTTTTACTTTATTTTTTTTTAAAAACCCATCTCACCCTTAACAATTGTAAAAAAATGAAGAGGTGTGATAGTAACCCTCTTATTGTTATAGTGAGGCAATTGGATCTTGTCGATCCCGTGGGTGTTACCTTCGGTTTGAAGGGTTTTTCAACGATAAACTTGGTGTTCTTTATTTTTTAGATTTTAGTTTTCATCTTTTCATAGGACCAAAGTAATTAGGTGTCATGCGGAAACTAGCAAAGTAAATCTCGAAAGACCATGGGTGAGAAGACAAATGAGAAATATACAAAAACACAAAAAATTTAACGTGGTTTGGTCAATCGACCTACATCCACAAAGGAGATGATCAATCCACTATATAAATATGTGAGTACAAAATATAGAGAGAAACAACCTCAACCATTTCACTCGGAATACATGGGAGGTTCACACAAGTGATAACGTATCAATCTTGTGTCCCACAAATTCTCTCCCTAACCAAAACTCTCAAAACTCCTAGGACTACATTGTGAATGTTGTAAAAGTTAGAAGGAACAAGCATCTATTTATAGAGTTCTAAACCTTTTCTTAAAAGGAAAACCTATTTATGGTAAGAAAGTCAAGCCAATTAATACCCAACAAATCTCCCCCTTGGCCTGAAATTATGACAAAATATATTTGTCCACCTTCTTCATATAATCTTCAACAGCCTACATCTCTTATCCATAAATTACTCCATCAAATCTATGTCTCGACACAGAAAATCTATCTGGAATAATTTCTCCAACAAAAATCTTCATTACTGTAAAAAAGGTTGCGGCTAGAACTACACCCGCCAAGATGAACACCCATCTCTAACATTATGAAAACGATAAACTTGGTGTTCTTATATTTTTAGATTTTCGTTTTCATCTTTTCGTCACAACACGACGATGTTAAGGTCTACGAGTAAAATCGGTGGTGGAGAAGGTAGTTATTTTGTTTCACCGATTTTTTATGGAAAACAAATCTGTCTAGAGGACAACTTGCGAGAGAAACAAGGACGATGTTGTTGTAGATAGGAATGCAATTGGTGTTCCTGCTCCAAAAATGTTGAGTTTTATGAGTAAAAACAGTGGTGATGATTATGATGCGGTTTCACTAGTTACTAGTTATAGATAGTAATAAAACCACATCATTTTCATCCTCAGCGATTTTCGTCAAAGAACATAGCATCTTCGAAGCAACGATACATTCTAGTCGCCTCCGTCAGTGGTCCTCTTAACAAGAATAATAATTTTCACTCTGTTTCCATGCACAATCGATGAAACAACATAGATTCCCTCTCCATCTCTGATTTTGCTCGTACAACTCAACGTCATCGGAGCGGGAACACGAATCAGTGAAACCACATTATAAATGATATTCAAATTTGTACAAAAATGTGTTGTGAAAAACTCTATAACACAAGAATTTCTTGACGGTTGAACATCATGGGGTTGTGTTTGTAACTTGTGTAAAGCAGTCTTCTACCTCACTTATTTTGGAATCACCACTTATGTAGTAAGAGTTTTTTAAATGAAATTTCCCTCTTGCTTATTTGTTTTATTGTTAACCTTTTATTTTTCTATTTAGGTTCTAAGTAAAACACTTAAGAGGATACACTTATATATTCACTTCTACGAATTATACAATTGAACCACCGTTTCTTCCTCATCCAACACTTTCTAATAATTGTAGTGCTCATTGTAAATAGAGAATAAAATATTAGAAGAGCTCTTATGTTTGGATTTTTAAAAAAAAGGCTTAAGTCATCCACATCCCCTTAAAGTTTTCTGCATATGTCATTTAGACACCTTAACTAGGACTATTACCTATTGAACACTTAAATTGTTCAAAAAACGTACCTATTAAACCCAAAATGTTGATATGGCAAAAGAAGTGTTTTTCACTTCCATTGGGCGCGTGAAATCTTTTGGAATACTGTTTTATTTTTATTTTTTCCAAAACAAAACTTACACTTTTTCTTCTTTAATTGATACTTGGCATTTAAACAAATTTAAATATTTTTTAATATTTTAAAAAATAATAATTCTTAATCTAAAAAAGAAAGAGCACCCCTACCCCTAATCAAGTCATCTTCTTCCCCAAATTTAAATTTTCAAAGACAACTAAAGAATCTCCATTTTTTATTTTTTATTTTTTCTATTCTATTTCTTTCAATATTCATAAAAAAAACTGAATCAAGTATATGAATTGGCAAGAAAAATGTCACGACCCGAGTCTACACCCTAGACGTGGCCGGCATTCATTAACCATTGTTGGTCCCCAAGTGAACCCTCATCCTGGCTGACTACAAGCGGAAGACTAACTTAAGCATGCAAAATCTTAAAAACTGAATATAATTCATGAAACTCAAATACAAGGCTTTAACTCAAATGATTTACTCAAAATATAGATAGTATATTCAACTAGCCAACAATAGGCAACTTAAGTCTTTAAAACATTTAACAAAAATAAATGAATAGATATGAAGCCTCTAACTGACAAAGATGGAAATCGGGATAAGACCCACGACATCCTAACAACTACTGATATAACTGAAAAGTAAATGAAATCCTCTGGAAGCAAGGAGGCTCACCATAGCTAACTTGAACTCCATGTGGTATCAAAGAAGCTCCTGTTGATGACTTTGAATATATGTATCTGCATCATGCAACGATGCAGGCCAAATGGCTCAGTACGTGGAATGTACGAGCATGTAAGGGAAATTCTAAAGCATAAACATAAGCTTGAACTTGATAAAAAGGAAACATACTTACCTCTTCTCAACTCACTCAACTCAAGAATAAGATACTCAACTCAAAGATATGATACTCAACTCAAAATACCCAACTCATGATACTCAAGGATAAAGCAACAGTAAAAGATGTAATATATATGGAAAGATTTTAAAACAGTAGATAGAAACTCAATGTATTGAAGAATACAATAATAACTTAGTTTGTATATATAAAAATACAATATAACTCTATGGGAGTTTCTCTAACCGACAACCATCACTATGAGCTATGTGATGATACAGAGTCTCTCCCATGCTGCCAGAACTGTTCTATACTTTACCGGGGTATAGAACCTCTCAATTAAGTGGATCCACTAGTCTATTCTAAAAAGCATTAAGGAGTCATCTAAAAAGTATGACTCATTCTACCCACGTTGACCACATGGTTTATGGGGGTTGTGAGATATCTGAACTCTTCCCCATATTGGTGCTCAATACTACTCCCAAAATATACTAGCTCATATGTTTAATAACATAAAAATTTTGTGGTTTGAGATTATTACTCAAAAATATTTCTCTTAAAAGAGATGGTACTCAAACTACTCAAAACTCTTTTGGAAATCTCAGTTTCCTCTCATCTTAAATGTAAAAACATTTACTCTTGGAAATACTTAGTTCCCATATATCATTTTAAAGAAAATGAACTCAACTCTGCTCTTTCTCAAAAAAAATCAAAATCATATTGTAATATGATCATTGATGACTCAAGAAGTCATACTGCATAAACATTGATGGTATATCTATATACCATACTGCTCATCCATTGATGGCATACTCGATTGTCATACTAGTCATGTTTTAGAAAACTCTTTTCTCAAAACTCATTTCTACTTTCTCAAAACTTAGTTTCAGAACTAAAGTGCTAGCTTTAAAAACCTTTTTAAAATTTATAATTCAAATCATAGGGTTCGTGTGGAACTATGAACATGAACGACTCAACTTAGGGATCTTAATATAAATAAAGAACCTCAGTACTCAGAACTAGACTCCATGATATTACTCATCTCTAGACTGCTCGACTCATAGGGTTAATGCAGAATTATGGGCATGAACAACTCCACTCAAGGGCGTCATGGGTAACATGTAGTAGTCCCATCAGTAGGAATATAATCTCAAAAGGATTAGGAACTCAATGCTCAAAGACATAGAACTCGAAGATGCTACTCCTCCCGAAGATACTAAATTGATGGAGTTCATATGGAATTTATGGGCATGAACGACTCGACTCAAGGGTCTAAATAACAATATGGAACTCAGGTTTATGACACTTTTCATTCTGATACTTACTTCCTCAAAACTCAGTTTAAAACTCAAGTGTTGGCTTTGAAATACTTCTAAAGATTTATAACTCAAATTAGGGTTTATGCTGAATTATAGAAATGAACAAATCAACTCAAAGATCTCAAAAAAATATAGAAACTCAATAATTAGGAATAAACTTTTTAAAAGAACCATGAACTCAAGAACCCAAATCAACTTATCTCAAGAGTACTCAAATCTAGGAGTAGAATCCTAGATTTCTCTTTTACTGATTTAAAAGAAGATGTAGGGCGTGATGACGAACTAGTCCAACACTATGAAAGGCTTACATACCTGAAAAAACAAGGTTCTTGAAGAATCTTGAAAGGATATTGAAGAAGAACTTGAATATAAGCCTTGAAACCCTATCTTAAAGGTAAACGATCAAGAAAACCTTTCTTTTCACACCTCGAAGCTACCCCAGGACATAAACACGGGACCTAGGATCACGAGTGTAACACCCCGCATTTTTGTAACGTATAAAAATACTCATATTTTCACGAAAAGACCAGGAGGATGGGTAATAAATTAAAAATGATGTGGTATGTCATAATTAAAGTGTTCAAGGGTTGTATCTCAAGTTTTAAGTTAGGTAAGTGGCAAAATGAAAGTTGGCGAAAGTTACCGTAAGTTCCTTTTTAAAGATTTCTCTGAAATTTGGGTCAAATGTCTTGGAGGTTTTATCCAAATATATAAAGATTTATGGGGCCTACGACCTATGAAATCAAAGGTCTACGAGTCTAGTTTCCAACACATCAAACTGTTTGTTTATACGAATTTAGAATAGAGAGATATTCACATTTTCATGGGACTGCGCAAGCAGGCACGTGAGGTGGGGCCCTAGGTCGGTGGAACTTTATATACATCTTCTTCTTCGACCTTTTCTTCAATTTTTAGCCAAGAACCAGAAAAATTAGAGAAACCCATTTCTAGGATCAACTAAAGTATATATTTTGTCAACTTAAGTCCTTGACGAAAGATGTTCTACGCGTTGGGCTCAACATCGCGGAATAATTTATTTTATCGATTTCGTAGCATATCACACTTTAGTGTTGGGACAGCAAAGGTTTGGACATATTTGAAGGTTTTGAGGCGTATTACGAACTTAAGATCGAGGTAAGACCCTTCTTTCATTGACTCTAGTTTTTATAAGTAGGAAATAGCAATTTCTAATGGAAATACATATCTTTTATCAGATTGTCGTGGTATCTTCTATTTTTGTGTGTTGCTTATGGTCCTGCCTAGTTGTAGTATCGAGGGGGTTATGAGTAAAACTCGTTAGGCCACCTGAATTCATCGAAAAAAGGTATGTTAAGTCTATTCCCTACTTAAGGCATGTTTCCTTAAAACTTAGGAGCAATGTAATTGGGTTGTTATCCTTGATATACTTGTAGCCGTTATTGTTGATTGTTGGCTGCTCAAGTTGATATAATCCTCCCTTGTCGGAATTATTTTCCAGTTAGTAGTGTCCCTATGTTGGACAAGACTTAGAGGCTATTTGTATAGGTTGCTTATAACGAAATTGCTCGCTTTTAGCGTTTGGATTGTTATTGTTGCCCTTGGGGCTATTGTGGTTAGCTGCAAGAATGTGATCTATGCCTAGAAGGGCTATGTTCTGCCTATGGGACTATATGGATGCCTAAAAGGGCTATGAGTTGCCTACAGGGCTATATTGATGCCTAGAAGGGCTATGAGTTGCATACAGGGCTATATTAATGCCTAAGAAGGCTATGTGCTTCCTACATGGCTATGTTGTTGCCTAAGAGGGCTATGAGTTGTCTATAAGCTATGTCGATACCTAAGAGAGCTATGTGCTGCCTACAAGGCTATATTAACGCCTAAGAGGGCTATGTGACTGCCTACAAGGCTAGGGGACTAGCGATAGGGGTATATAGATTGATTGGCACCTTCCGGGCTTTTGAAGGCCTGTGTATGTGGTCTTGTCTGCTGTTTGTACCTGTTGAGCTTATGGGGGCTTGGTTAGGTTGTTGTTTTATTATTTTTGATACTTTTAGATTTAGGAAAAGGTCAGTACACTTATCTTATCCTTGATTTATTTATCAGATTATTCCATATATTAGGATACCTGCTCATAGTCTATTGCCTTTCATACTTTGTACATTATTTTGTACTGATGCCCCATTGCCTGGGGGCGCTGCATTCATGCATGTTGGTCCCGACAGACGATCGAGTAGACCTCCTCAGCAGCAGGATTGATTTCTATCCGACTGGCTAGCCCTTTTCCTCCAGAGCTACCATAGTTTGGAGGTTTGTTAGATATTTTTATGGGTAGGCTGGGCCCTGTCCCACCAATCTTTACTACTCTTAGAGGCTTGCAGACTAGTGTGTAGGGTTTATAGCTACGTTATGGCCATGCTGGCCTAGTTTTGTTGGTTTGCTAAAGCTTGTTAGTTGTGTCGTGCATTATCCTGTTATATACCTGCTTTCAGTTTTGGTATACAGATCATGGTGGCCTTGACATCCCATTCAGGACTTCTGTGCTAGTTGGCAATTTCTTTATATGAACTCTTGGAAGTAGCTGTTTCTTTTGTAGATCTATTGACAGGGGCCTTGCCGACCGAGGGCTTAGTTTTAAGCCGAGATATACTTATTTGTTTTCTTGATTGCATGTGGCTGCCATGCGCTACTAGCAAATGGTTCAGCAGGGTCGGTCGGGCCTGAGTTTTAGCATTAGGAGCCAGTTCCTCCCCTTGAGTTTAGGGCGTGACAAACTTGGTATCAGAGCAACGTTGTATCCGAGGGAGTCTGCAGGCCGTGTCTAGTAGAATCTTGATTATAAATCTGTTGTGCACCACATTCGATAAGCAAGAAGCTACCGGATATGTTAGAATTTCTATCCTTCTTTTGCTCACCTCGTGCTATAGAGCGGTGTCTTAAGGATTGAGGTTTCTAGCTTATAATTGATATTTGTATGCAGATAGAGATGGCTGACACCAGATAGACCATAGCTATCCAGGGGATAGATACAGTTGCAGGCGAGGGCACTGGCAAGATACCATAGTTGGAGGTAGCCCAGTGTGAGACCCAGTGGGATACATCTTCTCAGCCCTATATACCTTCTCCACCGCTTCGAGAGCCTCTGAGGGCTACAGGACCCCCTACTCCACCAGCAGTACCACATCTAGTTCCTCTTATTCCATCTGACCAGGATTTCAAGAGTGCAGTATGTATGTTAGCACAGTTAGTAGCTGCACAATGCTAGCCAGTTGCGCCAAATGCTGTCGGACCTTCTGAAGGGGCCGAAAGTTCCAGAGTTCGTGAATTTCTTACTTTGAATCCTCCACAGTTTATAGGGACAGATTGCATAGAGGACCCTCAACACTTTGTTGATCAGCTTCATAGTATCTTCAGAGTCATGCATGTCTCAGCGACTGAGTCAGTTGAGTTAGAAGCATTTCGATTGCGTGATGTTGTAGTATTTTAGTATGAAAGTTGGGAGAGATCTAGGGGAACAGATGCATATCTACCCACTTGGGATAGCTTTGCAGAAGCTTTCATAGATCACTATTTGCCTCGACAGATTAGGGATGGCCGAGTGGACCAGTTTCTGAACCTCCGACATGGCATCATGAGTGTCCGAGAGTACGGGCTGAGATTTGATTCATTGGCTATATATGCACCTGCATTTGTTGATACAATGCTTGACTCAGACTATATCGATGCTTGTTCTATCGCTGCACTAAATGATAATATGGATATCTCGCGAATTCAGGCCTTTGCACAAGGCATAGAGGATCGCCGACGTCTATAGTATATGACTGAAAGGGTCGATAGAGAGAGATAGAAGAGGGATAGGCCCGCTGGTTCACATGGAGATTTTTAGGGTGGTCCCAGACCTCGATATTCTAGTAGGCCACCTATACCTCCATCACAGCAGTTCCAGGGTTGTAGATTTGATCGTCAGGGACAGTCAGCCCCAGGTAAGGGTTCACGAGCATCAGGCTCTCAGCAGCAGAGAGGCTCAAGCCAGGCTAGGACAACAACGCCGCATTGCGCTACTTGCGGTAGGATACATTTTGGGAGGTGCAGGCAGGGTTCCATAGGTTGTTTTTCTTGTGGACAGCAGGGGCATGGGTGGAGGAACTGCCCGACCATAGGTCAGGGTGCTATAGGTCAGTCGACCGGGTCAGTAGTAGGTTCCTCCTCATCAGCACAGTCTAGAGGGTGTGGACCCCAGACTTCAGCAGGTAGAGGCAGAGGTAGAGAGGGAGCATCTAGTTCTGGTAGTGGCCAGAACCGTACATATTCACAAGCCGGCCGACAAGTCTTAGAGTCATCACCAAATGTTGTGACATGTGCATTAATTGTTTGCTCTCATTGTGTTTATGCTTTGTTAGAACCTGGATCTACTCTATCTTATGTTACCCCATTTATTGCGGGGAAGTTATGTATAGTAGCAGAGTCATTAGATCGACCCTTTACTGTATCTACACCAATTGTGTGTGTGTGAGATCTTTAGCTTTTAGGATTGATGTTGATATCTCACTTATACGTTATTAGCTCATGGTAAACATATGTGGGAAGGCAGAGGTAGTCTTCTCTTCCCATCTTCCCCGTATTTAGTTGTATTAGTTAGTTTTTGCATACTGTGTTATTCGTCAATTTTACGACCACTGCTTCGTTCAACTTGCTTTTTTGTAGTTCTTATTTTTTTTCCATTTAAGTGAATGTGCTGATTTTTATTGTTGGAATATGAATTCCAAAATGGTAACATATTCTTAACCGGTTCGTATATTTCTCTTATCCATACAACCCCAAAACAGAGAGAATTTGAAATCTGACTAAACATATCAATACAAGTTCAAGGAGATGACATTCTTATAAAATCAATAGATAAACTCTAAACACAACAACAAGTATTAAAAAAATAAGGATTCAACTCACAACTTAACTAGGAAGGAAGAAAAAACAAGTAATAGTAACACAACCCCATGGAGTCCTAACCTCATACTAGTTTACCACACCTTGTACTACAATATACAAACATGAAATTGGCAATCAAACACAATCCTACAAGGACAACACTAAGACATTTAGGTGAAGCAGGTGATGGCTAATCTTTTGATCATTTTTACTAGGATCATTTTTTTTAGCTACAAGGACAACACTATGACATTTAGCTACAAGGACAACACTAAGACATTTAGGTGAAGCAGGTGATGGCTAATCTTTTGATCATTTTTACTAGGATCATTTTTTTTAGCTACAAGGACAACACTATGACATTTAGCTACAAGGACAACACTAAGACAACAACATGTTTTCCTTTGTTACTAGGATCATTTTTTTAGTAGTAGCATTTTGAACCTGTTTCTGATCCCGTGTCAAAGGAATAACATTTTGGCTGACTTGCTCATTTACAACAGGTTGTAAATGTGTTTCAGAAGTAGTGTTACCAACTTGACTAGGAGCATAGTTATGAGACTTACCTTTCTGCAGTAGAGTGTTGGTGTTGTTGGAGTTGAGTTTCCTCTTTTTTTCATGCTTTGTTTGGTGCAACTGCTATCCTGATTTACATGTCTGCATTAGTGTATCTTTGGATATTTCTCCTGCTCCCCCTATTCTTATATAGCTATTATCAATTACTCTTATATACCTACAGCAATCTGCTATAAATTTGCAAATTTGCAATATGCTATAAATCTGCAAATCTGCAATCTGTTGCAAATCTGTAATCTGCAATATGTTGAGCTCTTCTATAACTATTTGAACTCAGAAAATTCTGTCCAGTTAATTCAATAACTGCTGCAACATAACTTCTTGCCTCTTCACTCCAACAGAACTTCTTGCCTCTTCTATAACTGTTGCATTCTGATTTGTCGTACATGGTTTGTTTTGATTTTTAATTTTATTTTAAATGTGTAGGGAAATGGAGGTGCTCAAATTTAAAAGGTCGCCACAAGTCAATTTGATCTTATTGAAGTGGATGATGAAGAGTTTTTGAACTATTGTAAAAGTTTGAGTACATTATTTTTGATTTTGTAAAATATATTCATTGCTAGAATATATAGAACTATTGTAAGATTACTTTTTGAACTATTGTGTACACATATTTAGAATATTGTTTTATAAGTATGTGTATGTACACAAGACATACTATCTTTTGAAGTTTATTGCAAATCTATATATTTGAATTACTTATTAGCTAATTTGATGCTTGAGATTATTTATTGCAAAATAATATGGGTGTTTATTAATTAGAAATTGTGGCATATAAATATTTTATAGCAAAAATAATATTACCACACTTAAAAGTGTAGCCAGGAGGCTGTAAATTGTGGTGTGCACATGGGCAAGGACTACACTTCAAAGTGTTGTCATACATAAGATAGAAAAGGCAACACTTTAAAATCATGGGCAATAAGGAAGCAAAGTTCACGCTTGAAATAGTAGTTGTATGAGATAGAAATGTTCCTATATGAGGTACTACAAAGCGTGACCTTTTTGCCTTTTAGGCTACGCATTTAGGCGTAGCTGATAAGGCAACACTTGAATAGTGTCGCCTAAACTCTAAGATTACGCTTCTTTCGACACCCCTGGAAAAGCATAGCTTAAAGTAAAACAATGTGGCCTTTTATCAAACGCCACACTTTTTCATAGTTTAGGCCACACTTTTCTAGGGTGGGTGAAGACATAAAATGTTGTACTGTAACCGAATTTTAGAAGAGTATTATGGTCTTTTCACTACCCAATTAATTAAAGTCATTTTTGGTAATTAAGTTGGGGACAAAACTGATTGGATTCAGTTTACGCTTCATAAAAGTAAGTTACGGTTTTGAGAGAAGAGAAAGAAGAGGACAAAAGAGGATATAAGAGGAGAGGATCAAGGCGTTCGTCGAGGTTCTTGAGTTTTGTCACGGATTTTCACCATGGGTTTGATCCCTAAGAGGTATGCAAGCTTCCATAGTGTTGGGTTTGTTCACCCACAGGCCAATCATGTTAATTTAAGCATTAAATTTGTTCTACAAAGATGAAGGTTTGATGTTCTTGAATTTTGTTCTTGAAATTGGCTTACGTTCTTGAGTTAAGATGAGATTAATGAGTTCTTGAGGAAATCGAGTCGATTTTAGAGTTCTGTTTGATTAGAATCTTGAGTACATGTATTAGGTATCTGAATCTAAAGAGAAATTGAGAAAAAGAATCGAATTTTGTCGAAGTGGGGTTAGAAAATGAGGAAGAAAAAGTCGGACAAGGTACAGGTACCAGGTCCGCATCGCGGACCAATTCCTTTAGTGTGAAAATGTTTTCTCCGCGTTGTAGAGGGGTCACTGACCCCACTGTTTCAAAAATTATATCGAACAAACATTTTAATTCATCTCTGCATCGCGGACTTGCTCCTAGACATTGTTTTTCAACCGTTTCTCATGTTCAAATACATAAAAACACTCCTAAACATCACGAGATCTTTCCTATCACAAATCACAACCTTGAATTCATAAATCAAATTCAAGGTAGAGTTAAGAGTTAAGTTTTGAGAGTTCTTTCAAACATTTTTGAGAAAGTCCTTCTGAGTCTTTTTGAGAAGTCTTCTACAATTTCTAATAACTTGTTTCAAGACTCGAGGAAGTGAGTATGAGAATGAAGAGAATATATTCATCAGTCTACTTAATCATTACAAGATCCTTCATATCATGAACCATAACTCTTGAATTCATAATTCACATTCCTCAAGAGAGAGTTAAGAGTAGAGTTCAAGAAAGTCTTTGAGTTCAATTGTGAATCCTTTGAGATCAACTATCTATTTGAGCTAAGTTTTGAGGAAGTAAGTACAAGAATGAGTCAGATACATGAGTTACATATTGTTATGTATACCCTCGAGTCGAGTCGTTCATGCCCATAAATTCCGCATGAATTTCATAAATTGAGTTCCTTCGAGAGGAGTAGTATATTCAAGTTCTATGTCTTGAGTAGTGAGTTCCTAATATTTCTAAGATTATATTCCTAATCATGGAACAATTACATGTTACCCATGCAGTCCTTAAGTTGAGTAGTTCATGCCCATAATTCTGCATAAACGATATGAGTCGAGAAATCTTTAGATGAGGAGTATCATTTAGTCCTTGAATTGAGTTGTTCATGCCCATAATTCCGCATGAACCTTATGAGTTGAGCATTCTTGAAATGAGTAGTATCATTGAAGTTCTTGAGTTTTGAGTTCTTGAGTTCCTAGTATCGAGTTCTTTGTATGGTTATTGAAAACCTTGAATTGAGTCGTTCACGTCCATCATTTGGCATGAACCTTATTTTGAGAAGTCTTTTACAACTTTTTCTAAACATGTTTTAATACTTGAGCACTTGAGTTGAGAAAGAGTAGAGTCGAGTTCATTTTCCTTAAAATGATATATGGGAGTAAGTGTTTTCACATTTTAAAAGAGGAGGAAACTGAGATTTCCAAAAGATTTTTGAGCAGTTGAGTAACATCTCTTTTTAGAGAAAGATTTTGAGTAATAATCTCAAACCACAGAAAAGAGTTATGTTTTTAAACATATGAGTTGAGTATATTTTGAGAGTAGTATTGAGATTCGATATTGGGGAGTTCATACAACTCATAACCCCCATAAACCATGTAGCCAACGTGGGTAGAAAGGGTCATACTTTTTAGATGATTCCTTAGTGCTTTTTAGCACAGACTAGTAGATCCACTTAGTTGAGAGGTCTTATACCTTTGCAAGTATAGGATAGTTCTGGCAGCGTGGGCGAGATGTTGTATCATCACATAGCTCATAGTCATGGTTGTCGGTTAGAGAAACTCCCACAGAGTTATATTGTATTTTTATAAACACACAAAGTATTATTATATTTTTCAATACATTGAGTTGCTATCTACAATTTTACAGATTTCCATATATATTGCATATTTTACTATTGCTTTATCCTTGAGTATCATTAGTTGAGTATTTCGAGTTGTGTATCTTGAGTTGTGTATCTTGAATTGAGTACTTTTAAGTTGAGTATCTTGAGTTGATATGTGCTTCATTGTGTCGAGGACCTTATTGTTGAGTTTCACTAAGTTGAGAACCTTATTATTGAGTTTAGTATCTTATCCTTATGTCACAACCCGAGTCTAGACCCTGGATACGACACGGCGTACTCGACCCCGAAGGGGTCTAATACATGCCTCTTAGCATTCATAACATTCGACATATAGAAATAGTGCTTAATTAAAAACTTATTTAAAATCAAACTATCAAAAACTCATTTATAAAGCAGTGGAATACTAAAGTCTCACATGGCCATCTTACACAAAAGTTAACAAGATAGGGTCACAACCCTTTACAATCGAAGTCTTAACAATAGTCTCAATCAGTGCCAACTCTGGCACCTCCTGCGCCACCAGTTGTTCCTCCACCTAGACTCCTCAACAGGTTGAAAGGAGATGGTTTGCGAACCATCCTCGAGGAGAAGATACTATCTACAGAGGGTCTGGATGGCAAATACTCTAGTGTAGCAAAACTATTACAGTGGCACTAGTTCCAAATTTTCACCAGGCCCCGAGGTCGGTATATTCCTTCATGGATCCGTGAGTTCTACACAGCATATGGTGAACTAGTGTCGAAGAGTAAAAAGAAGGCCAAAGAGTTCACACCAGTTAAGTCAGTCACTGTTCGAGGTGTAGAAGTAAGCTGCAGTGAGGAGTACATTAATGCAGTATTAGATAGGCCTCCAGGGTTTGCACTCCATATGAAGGTCTGCCTACGACACAAAATTTGTAGGATCTAAAGGGTTGGCTTACCCCCCATATTTCTGATACCACTCCTAGGTGGATTGAGGCAGGAGCCAATATCGAAAAGAAGGATTTGAATATAGCTTCCTGTTATTAGTTCGGATTCATCAGTAGTTCACTTATGCCTTCATAGAACAAATCTATCATCCGACATGCAAAAGCAGCCTGCTTGAGGTCTATCTTATCAAAGAGGCGGCTCAATTTGGGCCTTAACATAAAGTAGGAGATGGCCATGAGAGCCAAGTAGAAGCAGACTTTTTTGCCCTTCCCAGTACTAATCAAAGAGTTGTGCCAGCGTTCTAGAGGCTGAGTATACTAGAGAGGAGACTGACAGGAGGAGGACAACTCCAGTGGACCCTACTCCAACCTGTGGGTCTTCAGGTACCTCTATCCCTTCATCTTCTTCACAGGCTCTAGGAACCTCTTCTTCCTCCCAACCGACCAAGTTTACTTAGGCGATGATCCTGAGGATGGGGCATCTGGCCCATTCAGCTAATGTGAGGGTGACCCGTTTAGAGAGGTTTGTCCCCTTGGTGATTGACGTTGCGATCCTAGCTGCACTGACCCCATGCAGACTTCTATTGACACTCTCACTACGAGAGTTAAAGCTTGTGAGAGCAGGCTGGGAGAGACTTCCGAGATTCCGGCTTTGTAAGCCAATGGAGCATACTTGAGGAAGGGCATAGACTATTTGAAGTCTACTGACTTCACTTCATTACTGGATGTTGCAGATGATTTGGATGCTCCTAAGACTTCAGAGATCCCTCTGACTACTGTCAGAGATGTACCAAGTGATGAAGCAATAGTTGATGAGTCAGATGCTGAGACCGATGAGGAGTAGTTAGTGATAAGGGATGAGAGCATATATAGAGACTTGCCGGATCTTGGGGAGACGATCCTGTAGTCGGTGATCCAGACATTACGAACCGAGACTTCTATGGCAGCTCCTAATGGGTCTGGTACTGTTGTTTCTTCAGAGGCGAATCCGGGCACTGATGCCTAAGTACAGACTGATACATCGGGCACTGATGCCCAAACAAAGGGAGTGACAAAGTAGACAGGATCCTTTCTTTACCTCCCTCTCTGTGTTTATTTCTTTGAATTTTTGGATACGATTAAATTGTTTTCATATGAGGACAAATGATTTTATTTGTGGTGGGGTGAGGCTGCTCACTTTTATGTGACATTCGTAACTCTTGTTTTGTTTATATTTGGGCTTTGAGCTAAAAATTTTGTTTTACACTGCTTTTGTGGATGCTTGAGCTTGTGGCTCCTTGCTTTTAATTGTATATGATTTTTTTACCCTTCCAAAAAAATTTCCCACCTCTTGTATGTGTTGAATGTGGCTTTTCTCTTGCAAATTTTAGTACCAATTTTGATCAATACCGATGACTCGAATAGTGCTCATAATCGAACAAAACTGAATTTGCGGCTACGACGAAACCAATTGAAGTCGCATAGACAATATGTGAACTCTTTGCATCTCGTTGTGACTAGCCAAGGATCGAATTGAGTCTCTTGTGAAGAACATTGCACACTAGCGAAAGTGTGAAGTCTGGTTTGACATTGGTGTCAATGCCTTGTGTGATGAGCTTACTGTGAACCATGTGTGATAACACCTAGAATTTGCCCCATTGGTCCGGTTGACTAAGTGATGCAAAATTCTTGACATGATCTTAGGCAACTTTAAAGAGTGTGAACCAATTTGACATTATACCTCTTTTGTGGCTTACCTTGTGAGTGTTTGAACCTCTTTTGAGCACCTTTTGAGTCTTAACCTTACCTTGGAAGAAACTTGATAACATTTCTACCTTTTATCGACCCATTACCCATAATCTTCATAATTGTGGTTTGTTTGAATAGCTAACTTAGGTCAAAAGCCTAAGTTAGGGGTGTCGTGAAGAGAGAAGGCATATCAAGAAAATGCAAAGAAGTCCCTTTTTCCCATGTTTTGGGAAAAAAAAATGGAACCCCCTCCATATATAAAAAAGAGAAGAAAAGATTAAAAAAGAAAAGGAAAGAAAAAGTTGTGGAATAAAGTTGTGAAAATTCAAAGAAAATGGGGTTTCCAACGGTCCATGGAAAATGAATAAGATGTGACTTTTGAGCTTGAAAGAAAAATGATGAAGTGAAGGAAAGAAGGTGTTGTTCACATCATATTTCATGAGGATTTCAGCCTATAGCCTAAATGACTATACCTTTACACTGAGCCCCATTACAAGCCTTGAAAAGACCTTTTTGAACTTGAATGAGCTGAAGCAAAAGTCTATTGGAAAATAATGACAAACCTATTGTTGAAATCATGCATAGTGTTTATCTTTGTGAGTGTCATTGTTGATCTTGATTCTGAAACTTTAAATGATTGAACCATTGAGTGAATATGGAATCATTCTTTGTGTGAGGGCATTTGAATACCTTTATTGAGCTTGAACTTCCATTTGAAGCAAGTATAGTGAGCTTGAGATTCTTTGGTAATGGTGAGTCACAACTTTAATCTTTGAGTTCACAATTGATCCTTGCATTCGTGATTGAGTCTTTTTATGTGCATTCGTGATTGAGTCTTACGTAGCACTGTTTGAGACATCCTTTTTGAATTGTTGAACTTGAGTTTCACTTGAGGACAAGCAAAAGTTTAAGTTGGGAGTGTTGATGAGTCCACGATTTGGACTCTTTTTATTTTGGTAGATTTAGTGTCCTCAAATGCATATTTTTGTCTCAATAACTAATGAAAAGCCTTGAGTTTCAGGTATTTGGAGTTAGAGGCAAATCATGGACACTATTGGGTAAAAAGGAACAAGGCAGCTGAAAAGACGAATAAAAGACGGCCTAAGGATCACCTAAACCATTAGGCGAGTCACCGAATTTTATGGTATCGCTTAATGTTCTAGTGTGCCAAGCTCTGAAGGAGAAAATCGAGTCGGTGAGATAAATGAGCAGTCGGTGAGTCGTCGAACGATTCTGCGATGCAGTACTCCATTGCCCAATGTTACACCTGAATTTGATGAAGGCCAATGCAGAAAGGAGAAAGGAGATGAACCAGACCAAAGGGCGGATCACCGAGTGGATCAGCGATCCCGACTAACTGCACCGAAGTGGTCCTTCGCAACACACTTTTTACCAACTATAAATACTTGTTTGAACTTTTAAATTAGTATTTAATCTATAGCGAATTTTTAGAATATCAAACATTATTCTTAGTATCTAGAACTTAGTTTTTTCGAGACATTAGTCCTTAGCTTTGGAGATTTGAAGATTTCTACCTCTAAGCAAATGGAAGTGGGTATTGAAGATTCTTCATTTTATACGTGTGTAAAGGCAATATCTATCATACCCACTTGATGGAAACACTTTTCGATATCGATTTCTATCTCTTTACCATGTCTAGCTAAAACCCCAATTCTTAGGGTGTGACTATCTGAATATGGGTTGAATTTACTACTGGGTTTAAAGGTGATTTCGTTCAGTAGTTGTGTTTGAATTTAATGGGGTTGTAGTTGCAAATACAATTTTATCCTCGCATTTTTTACTTACTCGAGAGAGAAGTTTTAAAACCAAAACTGCTGAATCGATAGTCTATGGCTATTGGGTTGTCGTGGGTTCAGCTCGAGAGAGTGAATCCTAAAGCCTTTCCCACACATTCAGCTCGAGAGAGTGAATGGACTAAAGTGAAGGCTATGCTAAATTGTTGCGTATTGGTGTTAGAGAAACCGATTTGATTAGGGGTAAGTTGTTCGAGAGAAATTTACCCCCACTAAAGTCTAGCTTAGTTACTAATTTACAACGAATTACTATCAATAGAATTTGCCTGGTTGTTTATTTTAGCCCACAATCCTATCACATCCCAAGCATCCCGTCTCCATATTCGTATTTCTATATTTTTGCTGTTTTTATTTGATAATTGACTACAAACCTCCCTTTGAGAATTGACACATGTGTCACCCTTTAATTTGAAATGTTTTTTTTCATATATTTCTTTAGCTATAATTGACTTGAACGAAGTTCTTGCTTTCCTATTAATTCTCGATTATAAATTGCTCCCTTGGGACTCGACCCCAACTCACTAGCTGGGTTACATTACTATTGAATGATTGGTGATGCTTAGTATTGGATAAAGCGTCATTGATACGTCAAATAAACTTCATAACATTGCTACCTTTTATTGACCCATTACCCATAATCCTCATGATCTGTGGTTTGTTTGAATAGCCAACTTAGGTCAAAAGCCTAAGTTGGGGGTGTTGTGAAAAGAGAAGGGAAATCAAGAAAATGCAAAGAAGTCCCTTTTCCCTATGTTTTGAGAAAAAAATGGAATCCCTCCAGATAAAAAAAAGAGAAGAAAATATTGAAAAAGTAAAAGAAAGAAAAAGTTGTCGAATAAAGTTGTGAAAATACAAAAGAAAATGGGGTTTCCAACGGTCCATGTAATATGAATAAGAGGTGACTTTTGAGCTTGAATGAAAATATGAAGAAAAGGGAAGAGGGTGTTGTTCACATCACATTTGATGAGGATTACAGCCTATGAGCGTAAATGACCATACCTTTCCACTCAACCCCATTACAAGCCTTGAAAATACCTTTTTGATCTTTTGTGAGCTGAAGCAAGTGTTGATTGGAAAATACGGGCAAACCTATGGGTGAAGTCATGC
>NW_006239176.1:436612-440631 GCF_000226075.1 Solanum tuberosum | reverse complement strand
GGTGTTGATGAGTCCACGATTTGGACTCTTTTAGGGATTTATTTTGATAGATTTCGTGTCCTCAAATGCATATTTTTTCTCAATAACTAATGAAAAGCCTTGGTTTAGGTATTTAGAGTTAGAGGCAAAGCATGGACACTATTGGGCAAAAAGGAACAAGGCAGCTGAAAAGACGAAGAAAAGACAGCCTGAGGATCGCCTAAACCATTAGGCGAGTCGCCAAATGGCTATGGTCTCGCCTAATGTTCCAGTGTGCCAAGCTCTGAAGGAGAAATTTGAGTTGGCGAGATAAAAGAGTAGTCGCCGAACGATTTCGCGATGCAGTACCCCATCGCCCAACGTTACAGACCCTGAATTTGTTGAAGGCCAATGCAGAAAGGAGATGAACGACACCGAAGGGGGAATCGCCGAGTGGATCAGCGATCCCAACTAACTTCGGCGAAGTGGTCCTACGCAGCACACTTTTTGACAATTATAAACACTTGTTTGAAATTTTAGTTTATTATGCAATCTATAGCAAATTTTTAGAATATCAAACATTATTCTCAGTTTTTAGGACTTAGTTTTTTTGGAGACAATTGTCTTTAGCTTTGAAGATTTGAAGATTTCCACCTCTAAGCAATTGGAAGTGGGTATTGAAGATTCTTCATCTTAGACATGTGTAAAGACAATATCTATCGTACCCACTTGATGGAAACACTTTTCGGTATAAATTTCTATATCTTTACCATGTCTAGCTAAAACTCCAATTCTTGGGGTATGATTATGTGAATATGGGTTGAATTTACTGCTGGGTATTGCTAATTGATAGTCAATTTGTTGTTTAAAGGTGATTTCGTTTAGTAGTTATGTTTTAATTTAATGGGGTTGTAGTTGCAAATACAATTTTATCTTCGCGTTTTTGACTTGTTTGAGAGAGAGGTTTTAAGCCAAAAACTATTGAATCGATAGTCTGTGGTTATTGGGTTGTCGCGGGTTCAACTCGAGACAGTGAATCTTGAACCCTCTCCCACACATTCAGCTCGAGAGAGTGAATGAACTAAAGCGAAGGGTGTGCTAAATTGCTGCCTATCGGTGTTCGAGAGAAATCGATTTGATTAAGGGTAAGTTGTTTGAGAGAAAATTTACCCCCACTAAAGTCTAACTTAGTTATCAATTTACAGCGATTTACTATCAATAGCATTTGCCCGGTTGTTTATTTTAGCCCATAATCCTATCACATCCCAAGAATCCCGTCTCCATATTCGTATTTCTATATAGTTGCTATTTTTAGTTGATAATTGACTACAACCCCGTTTGATTAATTGACTACTTGTGTTTACCCTTTAATTTGATATTGTTTTTTCTTCGTATATTTCTTTAGCTATCATTGACTTGAACGGAGTTCTTGCTTTCCATTAATTCTTGATTACAAACCGCTCCCTTGGCACTCGACCCCAATTCACTAGTTGGGTTATATTACTATTGAATTATCGTTGATGCTTAGTATTGGATGAAGCATCATTGATACGTCAAATCATGCACCCAATAAGTTATTGATGAAGAGTTTTCCCTTATGGGTAGAGTAAGAGTTGCTAGTCAAGATGATATAAAGTATATATTTGTTAACTAGAATAGAGTTGATGTCGATGTGCCATCGTATTAGAGGAGACTAAATTCATGTGTTGAATAAGAGAGCATAGTATTTATGAAGATATAGATCTAACCTAGGCTTATGATTTGTTTGAGAGGGTCATGATGTTCAGAAGGTTATTAAGCTTGAATTTGAGATGAGTGTCATGATCCAAAGAATGGCAACATGAGGGTGATGATGTTAGTCTTAAGATTTGAATTAGAAGACTTGACATAGAGTAGGTGAGGAATTGAGGTGATAAGCTGCAATAAATATGAGTGGTACAAGTGAGAGACCCTAACCTTTAGATAAGGGCAGTGAAGTGTGGCTAAGTCATAAAAGTAACAAGAAGCATTAAGAGGTGTACTGAGAGGGTGCATAATCAAAAGAGGTTAAGAAAAACACCTTAGAAAGAGGTCTTAGTATTTGCCTATTGAGAGTTTGGTAGTCATGAAATAACCTTCTCCCGAGTGTTAGAGTAAAAAAAGGATGTAGACCAGTTTAGAGCTGATTGAATAGGTCCATAGCTTTCAAATGTCAGCTTTAGACCAAAGGGGGATATGACAAGATGTGACATAATGTCAAGTACTTGAGAGTAAGATAGTAATGAGTTCCAAGGAGTTTGGGGGATATCTTTTTAGAGGTCCTTTTAGTAGTGGAGTGATGTTAAAAAGAGAAGGTTAATGATCTTATCGTGATAGTGATGGTGTGTTTATTCCGTCTATGGTTGTTAATGAGGAGGAAGAAAAAGATGAGCTTTTCTATGAGAAATAGTTAAATAGGAGCCCTTAGTTGGTTGCGACTAGTAATTGTTGAAGTGTATGATCATCTCATCTAAAATCTTAAGCTGTTAGAGAGCGCACACTTTTATTATTTGATTATATTCTCAACACGCCCCCTCACGTGCGGGCCTGATTTTTGCTATTTTTATTTGATAATTGACTACAAACCTCCCTTTGAGAATTGACACTTGTGTCACCCTTTAATTTGAAATGATTTTCTTCATATATTTCTTTAACTATAATTGACTTGAGCGAAGTTCTTGCTTTCCTATTAATTCTCGATTATAAATTGCTCCCTTGGGACTTGACCCCAACTCTCTAGTTGGGTTACATTACTATTGAATGATTGGTGATGCTTAGTATTGGATAAAGCGTCATTGATACATCAAATAAAAATGGCTGCTCACTTTTGTATAACATTCGTGACTTTTGTTTTGTTTATATTTGGGCTTTGAGCTAAAAATTATATTTTTACACTGTTTTTATTGAAGCTTGAGCTTGTGGCTCCTTGCTTTTAATTGTAAATGATTTTTGACCCTTCCAAAAAATTTTGCCACCTCTCGTATGTGTTGAATATGGTTGTTCTCTTGCAAATTTGAGTACCGGTTTTGATCAACACCGATGACTCAAGTAGTACTCATAATCGAACAAAAATGAATTTACGGCTATGAAGAGGCCAATTGAAGTAGCATAGATAATATGTGAACTCTTTGCATCTCGTTCTGACTGGCCAAGTATCGAATTGAGTCTCTTGTGATGAACATTGCACACTAGCGAAAGTGTGAGGTCTTGGTTGACATTTGTGTCAATGCCTTGTGTGATGAGATTACCCTGAACCATGTGTGATGACACCTAGAATTTACCCCGTTGGTCCGGTTGACTAAGTGATGAAAATTTCTTGAGAGGATCTTAAGCAACTTTAAAGAGTGTGAACCAATTTGACATTATACCTCTTTTATGGCTTACCTTGTGAGTGTGTGAACCGCTTTTAAGCACCCTTTGAGTCTTAACCTTTTCTTGGTAGAAACTTCATAACATTGCTACCTTTTATTGACCCATTACCCATAATCCTCATGATCTGTAGTTTGTTTGAATAGCCAACTTAGGTCAAAAGCCTAAGTTGGGGGTGTTGTGAAAAGAGAAGGGAAATCAAGAAAATGCAAAGAAGTCCCTTTTTCCCATGTTTTGAGAAAAAAAATGGAATCCCTCCATATAAAAAAAAGAGAAGAAAATATTGAAAAAGTAAAAGAAAGAAAAAGTTGTCGAATAAAGTTGTGAAAATACAAAAGAAAATGGGGTTTCCAACGGTCCATGAAATATGAATAAGAGGTGACTTTTGAGCTTGAATGAAAAATTATGAAGGAAAGGAAAGAAGGTGTTGTTCACATCACATTTCATAAGAATTTCAGCCTATAAGCCTAAATGACCATACCTTTACACTCAACCCCATTACAAACCTTGAAAAGACCTTTTTCATCTTGAATGAGCTGAAGCAAAAGTCCATTGGAAAATAAGGGCAAACCTATAGGTGAAATTATGCATTGTGTTTATCTTTTTGAGTTTGAGTGTTGATCTTGATTCCAAAACTTTGAATGATTGAACCATTGAGTGAATATGGAATCATT
>NW_006239176.1:430867-436175 GCF_000226075.1 Solanum tuberosum | reverse complement strand
AGAAAAGAAGGCCTGAGGATCGCCTAATCCATTGGGCGAATCGCCGAATGGCTGATGTCTCGCCTAATGTTCCAGTGTGCCAAGCTCTGAAGGAGAAATTTGAGTTGGCGAGATAAAAGAGTAGTCGCCGAACGATTTCGCGATGCAGTACCCCATCGCCCAACGTTACAGACCCTGAATTTGTTGAAGGCCAATGCAGAAAGGCGATGAACCACACCGAAGGGGGAATCGCCGAGTGGATCAGCGATCCCAACTAACTTCGGCGAAGTGGTCTTTCGCAGCACACTTTTTGACTATTATAAATACTTGTTTGAAATTTTTAGTTTATTATGCAATTTATAGCAAATTTTTAGAATATCAAACATTATTCTCAGTTTTTAGGACTTAGGTTTTTTTGGAGACAATTGTCTATAGCTTTGAAGATTTGAAGATTTCCACCTCTAAGCAATTGGAAGTGGGTATTGAAGATTCTTCATCTTAGACATGTGTAAAGACAATATCTATCGTACCCACTTGATGGAAACACTTTTCGGTATCAATTTCTATCTCTTTACCATGTCTAGCTAAAACACCAATTCTTGGGGTGTGATTATGTGAATATGGGTTGAATTTACTGCTGGGTATTGCTAATTGATAGTCAATTTGATGTTTAAAGGTGATTTCATTTAGTAGTTATGTTTTAATTTAATGGGGTTGTAGTTGCAAATACAATTTTATCTTCGCGTTTTTGACTTGTTTGAGAGAGAGGTTTTAAACCAAAAACTATTGAATCAATAGTCTGTGGTTATTAGGTTGTCGTGGGTTAAGCTCGAGAGAGTGAATCTTAAACCCTCTCCCACACATTCAGCTCGAGAGAGTGAATGAACTAAAGCGAAGGGTGTGCTAAATTGCTGCCTATCGGTGTTCGAGAGAAACCGATTTGATTAAGGGTAAGTTGTTTGAGAGAAAATTTACTCCTACTAAAGTCTAGCTTAGTTATCAATTTACAGCGATTTACTATCAATTGCATTTGCTCGGTTGTTTATTTTAGCCCATAATCCTATCACATCCCAAGAATCCCGTCTCCATATTCGTATTTCTATATATTTGCTATTTTTAGTTGATAATTGACTACAACCCCCGTTTGATAATTGACACTTGTGTTACCCTTTAATTTGATATGTTTTTTCTTCGTATATTTCTTTAGCTATCATTGACTTGAACGGAGTTCTTGCTTTCCTATTAATTCTTGATTACAAACCGCTCCCTTGGCACTCGACCCCAATTCATTAGTTGGGTTATATTACTATTGAATTATCGTTGATGCTTAGTATTGGATGAAGCGTCATTGATATGTCAAATCATGCACCCAATAAGTTATTTATGAGGAGTTTTCCCTTATGGGTAGAGTAAGAGTTGCTAGTCAAGATGATATAAAGTATATATTTGTTTACTAGAATAGAGTTGATGTCGATGTGCCATCATATTAGAGGAGACTAAATTCATGTGTTGAATAAGAGAGCATAGTATTTATGAAGAGATAGATCTAACCTAGTCTTATGATTTGTTTGAGAGGGTCATGATGTTCAGAAGGTTATAGAACTGATCAAGTAATGAGGTATAGTGTGGTAGGCGAGCCATCATATTGATATTCGGGTTTAGTAATAAATATTAAGCTTGAATTTGAGATGAGTGTCATGATCCAAAGAATGGCAACATGAGGGTGATGATGTTAGTCTTAAGATTTGAATTAGAAGACTTGACATAGAGTAGGTGAGGAATTGAGGTGATAAGCTGCAATAAATATGAGTGGTACAAGTGAGAGACCCTAACCTTTAGATAAGGGCAGTGAAGTGTGGCTAAGTCATAAAAGTAACAAGAAGCATTAAGAGGTGTACTGAGAGGGTGCATAATCAAAAGAGGTTAAGAAAAACACCTTAGAAAGAGGTCTTAGTATTTGCCTATTGAGAGTTTGGTAGTCATGAAATAACCTTCTCCCGAGTGTTAGAGTAAAAAAAGGATGTAGACCAGTTTAGAGCTGATTGAATAGGTCCATAGCTTTCAAATGTCAGCTTTAGACCAAAGGGGGATATGACAAGATGTGACATAATGTCAAGTACTTGAGAGTAAGATAGTAATGAGTTCCAAGGAGTTTGGGGGATATCTTTTTAGAGGTCCTTTTAGTAGTGGAGTGATGTTAAAAAGAGAAGGTTAATGATCTTATCGTGATAGTGATGGTGTGTTTATTCCGTCTAAGTTTGTTAATGAGGAGGAAGAAAAAGATGAGTTTTTCTATGAGAAATAGTTAAATAGGAGCCCTTAGTTGGTTTCGACTAGTAATTGTTGAAGTGTATGATCATCTCATCTAAATCTTAAGTTGTTAGAGAGAGCACACTTTTATTATTTGATTATATTCTCAACACGCCCCCTCACGTGCGGGCCTGATATTTTTTCATGGGCCAAGCACGTGGAAATTCTTTTTGATTTGGGTAGCGGGGAGATTCGATCTCTGGATCTTTGCCTACTCTGATACCATGTTGAAGTGTGTGACCATCTCATCTACAAGCTTAAGCTATTACAGAGAGCACATTTTTATTATTTGATTATATTCTCAACAGTGATGCAAACAATTCTAGTTAGTATCACAGAGATGATAAGAGTAACCCCGTCTCATACCCAGTCCAGCCGTCATTCGAGAATGAATGATCCCAAGGGGGAGATATTTTAACACCTCGCTTTTTGAAAGAACTAGAAAGACTTAGAATTGGATAGAAACCAATTTTGGAAATAATCAAATTTGGAAAGTTTGACAAAGTTAAGATAAGAATAAGTTTTGGATCGACTTCAAACGGCCATAAATCCTAACTCACGAGGAGTGAGGTGTGCTACCAGATACCGAGGGAAAGAACATTGAATTATCTTTCCAACGCCACTGAGTTTTCTCAGTTTTGACTTCGTATGAAGGAGATATGTCCATTCGAAGTTGGGCTGTCTAGATAAGGAAAGTCAAAACTAAATTTTAGAAGGGTATTATCGCCTTTTCATTACCCAATTAATTAAATTCGTTTTTGGTAATTAAGTTGGAGACAAAACTGATTGGATTCAGTTTACGCTTCATAAAAATACGTTAGGGTTTTGAGAGAATAGAAAGAAGAGGAGAAAAGAGGAGATAAGAGTAGATGATCAAGGCGTTCGTCAAGGTTCTTGATTTTGTCGCAGATTTTCTCCATGGGTTTGATCCCTAAGAGGTATGTAAGCTTATATAGTGTTGGGTTTGTTCACCCACATGCCAATCATGTTAATTTCAGCGTTAAATTCAGCGTTCATCGAGGTTCTTGATTTTGTCGCGAATTTTCTCCATGGGTTTGATCCCTAAGAGGTATGTAAGCTTATATAGTGTTGGGTTTGTTCACCCACATGTCAATCATGTTAATTTCAGCGTTAAATTCGTTCTAGAAAGATATGAAAGTTTGATGTTCTTGAATTGTGTTCTTGAAATTGACTTTCGTTCTTGAGTTAAGATGATATTGATGAGTTCTTGAGGAAATCGAGTTGAATTTTAGAGTTGTGTTTGATTAGAATATTGAGTACGTGTATTAGGTATCTGAATCTACAGAGAAATTGAGAAAAAGAATCAAATTTAGGCGAATTAGGGTTTAGAAAATGGGGAAGTAAAAGTCAGACAAGGAACAGGTACTAGGTCCGCGACCTGTTCCTTCAGTGTGTAAATTTTCTCTACTCTTCGTGGAGATTTCATGGACCCCACTATTTCAAAAATTATTTTGACCAAACATTTTAATTCATCTCCGCGTCACAGACTTTCTCCCCATACAGTGTTTTTCAACTGTTTCTCATGTTTAACTATCTAGAAACACTCTTAAACATCACGAGATCTTTCCTACCACAAATCACAACCTTGAATTCATAAATCAAATTCAGGATAGAGTTGAGAGTCAAGTTTTTGTGAGTTCTTTCAAACATTTTTGAGAAAGTCCATTTGAATCTTTTTGAGTAGTCTTCTACAATATTTAATAACCTTTTTTCAAGACTCGAGCAAGTGAGTATGAGAATGACGAGAATGTATTTATAAGTCTAATTTATCATCTGGAGATACTTCATATCGTGAACCATAACTCTTGTATTCATAATTCACATTCAAGAGAGAGTTAAGAGTACAATTCAAGAAAGTCTTTGAGTTCAATTGTGAATCCTTTGAGATCAACTATTGATTTGAGCTAAGTTTTGAGGAAGTAAGTATATGAATGAGAAGAGTCGGATACATGAGTTCCATATTGTTATGTAGACCCTCAATTCGAGTCGTTCATTTCCATAAATTCCGCATGAACTTCGTAAATTGAGTACCTTTGAGAGAAGTAGTATATTCAAGTTCTATGTCTTGAGTATTGAGTTCCTAACTCTTGTGAGTTTATATTCCTAATCATGAAACTATTACATGTTACCCATGCATTCCTTAATTTGAGTAATTCATGCCCATAATTCTGCATGAACCATATTAGTCGAGTAATCTTGAGATGAGGAGTATCATTGAGTCCTTGAGTGGAGTTGTTCATGCCCATAATTCCGCATGAACCTTAAGAGTTGAGCATTCTTGAAATGAGTAGTATCATTAAAGTTCTTGAGTTTTGAGTTGTTCATTTCTATATATCGAGTTCTTTGTATGGTTATTTAAAGCCTTGAATTGAGTCATTAACATCCATCATTTGGCATGAACCCTATTTTGAGAAGTCTTTTACAACATTTTCTAAAATTGTTTTAAGACTCGAGCACTTGAGTTGAGAAAGAGTATAGTCGAGTTCATTTTCCTTAAAATGATAAATGGGAACTAAGTATTCCCAAGAGTAAATGTGTTCATCTTTAAAAGAGAAGGAAACTGAGATTTCCAAAAGAGTTTTGAGCAGTTGAGTAACATCTCTTTTTAGAGAACGATTTTGAGTAATAATCTCAAACCACAGAAAGAGTTATACTTTTAAGCATATGAGCTGAGTATATTTTGGGAATAATATTGAGCACCGATATGGGGGAGAGGTCATACAACTCAGATCCCCCATAAACCATGTAGGCGATGTGAGTAGAAAGGATCATACTTTTTAGATTATTCCTTAGTGCTTTTTAGCACAGACTAGTGGATCCACTTAGTTGAGAGGTTTTATACCTTGGCAAATTATATGACACTTCTGGCAGCGTGGGTGAGACATTGTATCATCATATAGCTCATAGTCATGGTTGTCGGTTAGAGAAACTCCCACATAGTTATATTGTATTTTTATATACACACTAAGTATTATTGTATTTTTCAATACATTGAGTT
>NW_006239176.1:401320-430846 GCF_000226075.1 Solanum tuberosum | reverse complement strand
ATATATATATATATATATATATATATTGCATCTTTTACTATTGCTTTATCCTTGAGTATCATGAGTTGAGTATTTTGAGTTGAGTATCTTCAGTTGAGTATCTTGAGTTAAGTATCTTGAGTTTAGTACCTTCGAGTTGAGTATTTTGAGTTGAGTATCTTGAGTTGATAAGTGCTTCATTGTGTCGAGTACCTTATTGTTGAGTTTCACTGAGTTGAGAACCTTATTACTGAGTTGAGTAAGTTTGTAGTTTTGAGTATTCCTTGAGTTGAGTAAGTTTGAAAAGAGGTAAGTATGTTTCCTTTTTATCAAGTTCAAACTTATGTTTATTCTTTAGAATTCGCCTTACATGCTCGTACATTCCACTTACTGAGCCGTTTGGCCTGCATCGTTTCATGATACAAATACCGGTATTCAAGGTTATCAACAGGACCTTCGTTGATACCACATGGAGTTCGAGTTAGCTATGGTGAGCCTCCTTGCTTCCGGAGGGTTCCACTTTTACTTTCAGTTATATAAGTTGTTAGGATGTCATGGGTCTTGTCCCGACTTCCATCTTTACATTTAAAGGCTTCATAGCTAGACTGTAATTTTTTCAAAAGTTTGTTCATTTATTTTATTATATGTATTAAAGACTTAAGTTGCCTATTTTATGGCGAGTTGAATAATTTATTTTTATTCAGAGTTTTTCTTTTGAGTTAAAGATTTGTAATTGAGTTTCATGAAATTTTATTCAATTTTTAAGCTTTGTATGTTTGAGTTAGTCTTCCGTTTGTAGTCAACCAGGATGAGGGTTCGCTTGGGGACCAAATATGGTTCTCGAGTGCCGGTTACATCCTAGGTGTAGGCTCGGGTAGTGACAGAAGAGACAAAAGAAGACTCTAACTGAGTAGGAAAAATATACTGATTCTAAAAAAAACATTTCTGGAAAAATGAAACTTATTAGAATTTGAATCATACCAAATAATCTTTTTGTATAGTACTATAACCCATAAAAGCACATTTAGTAGACTGAACAAAGAGTTTATTGCGTAGAGAAGGAGACATATGCACAACATAAACACAACCAAATGTATGAAAACTATGATAACTAGCATTTTTGTAATAAAATGAAAATATGAAGACTAAAGATTTAATACTTTAGATAGTAGTCCATTAATCAAATAAACAATAGTAGACAAAGCTTCAACCCAGTATTTAGATGAGTCACTCAATCAATAAAGTATGAGTGACATCTAAAAAGTGATGATTTTTTAGCTCATCAACACCATTTTATTCTGGTATATATATGCAATAGCATTGTGAGACGATTCCTTTCTCAAGCAAGAAACTATTGAATTAATGAGACATATATTATCCACTAGAATTAGATCTTAACATTTTGATATATGTGGAAAATTTTGTTTCAAAGTAAGACAAAAAAATTTGGAACATTGAAAAATACCTCACATTTGGAACAAAGAAAATACACCCGTGTAAATCATCTCTAATCATCTATGAATGTCACAAAGAGCTTGAAATGAGGATGAGAAATAGTTGGTGAAATGCCTCAAACATCACTATGAATAACATCAAAACACTTTGCAACACGACTATCAAAATTAGAAAAAAATAATGAGTTTTACTTTTGCCTAATTTACAAGTAGAACAATCAAAGGAAACAACTGAAAATTAATTTTTCATTTCCTAATAAACAAGAATTTTATAAATGAGGCAACACAATAGAATTTGGGTGTCCTAGAAGTTTATGCCAAATATCAGTCTTACTAATTGTAGAAGTACACGCAAAAGTGAAAAAACGAGTAATGGAGAAGTGTATACTCTACGAAACAATATTCCAAGTTTAGGCCAACTCACGATTATCGTCCTCGACACCTGATCCTGCACAAGACAATCATTACAAGAAAAATTCACATCATAATTGTTACCTACCAATTGACCAACTAAAATAAGTCTGGGGAAGAGCATTGGTGATACAAAAATATTTCTTGAAAATTTGAGTAATATCCCCAACCTTAGTAATATTTAAATATCTTCCATTGACAATTTGAATTTATGAGGGATTATGATACTCATAATATTTTTTGCATACTAGTGGAGTTGGTCATATAATTGGAAGCGTCAGAATCAACAAGCCAAAAATTAGATGTAATATCATTACCTTGTAGCCCCAAAGCTGAAAAAACCTGAAACCATCATTTGTTGTACAATTTCAAGAGTAAGAACTTGTCTAATGGATGGAGTAGCAATTTGGTTGTTGCTTCACAATAAAGTTCAAAAGTGACACGGTGAGTTGCTCTAGAGTCGAGAACCCACGAGTTTCCAGATAATTTCTGGCCAGATGCAAAGTGAGCCTTAGCTTCAAAATGGTTGTGTGACTTAGAGCGAAAAACATTAGTCGTGTGACCAAACTTTTGGCACAATTGGCATTTGACAGATTGCTTTGATGGTCTCTTGTTTTGCTGATTGTTGGAATTCAATTGTTGATTGTTGTAATTCCATTCGTGAGACTGCGATGCTTTCCATGGCTGATTGTTAAAGCGAGTCTTGTTCCCGTTGAATTGTGGAGGCGTGTGGGACTTCTGGGCAACCACAACTGTGATCATAGAGCATGGTTTTTCCTGATCTTGATGTTTTAGGAACAACTTATGATCTGTGAGCTTGTGAAATAATTCTTAAAATCTTAAAGAAGAGTCGCGTGCACGTATTGCAGCAGAAATTTCACGTTACTCGTGTCCAAGGCCACTTAGAATTTTGACAATAAGTTCATCGTCATTGATCCGTGAACAACAACTTTGAGAGCATCAGATAGAGAACGAACTTCCTGTAAGTATTCTGCAATGGTTTCGGAAGCCTTCTTGGTATTTTGCAATTGATCTCGCAAGCTAAAGATGCGAGTATGGCTTTTGTTGGCGTACGCTTTGTGAAGGAGTTCCCACGATTTGTTAGCAGATGGTGCTGCTACAATAGTCAGAGTAATTGTAGGATCGATAGATGTCATCATTGCTTGTTGATTAATTGATCTTGAGATAACCAAATCTGATACTTGGAATTTGGTACAATGAGATTGTTTTGGGTAATTATTGGTGATGGAGAAGTTGTGGTTCCATCAAGATGTCCCATGACTTGATGTTCATTTAGTAGCATCACAAATTGCGCTTTCCAAGTGGAGAAATTGAGGTTACCTTGTAGTTTAATAGGTAACAGAGCAACGGTGCTAAATTGTACCACATGAGTGGTGGTAAAAACTGCAGAGCTGCTGGTAGCAGTAACATTAGTAACTGAAGCCATATATGAGAAAGCTTAAGGGCAACGGAATGAATCTAACTCGGTGGAGCTTATGGAGGCTTTGATACCATATAAATATTGAGATGAGAAGGAGGTTAAAGGATGATCTTACTGAAATTTGCCAGCCATCTTAAATACATAAACTACAACTAACTTAAGCTAAATTGTAGGCCACTACTGTAGGCAACTACTCCTAGATATGCTCCACAGCATGAGACTTAGTCAATGTTTAATAAAACAGTAAATGAGATAAATAAAATAATATCCTATGACTTGGTCAAAAGCAAGTTGAAACTTAAGATACGTTAATACCTCCCACTTAAGTGGAGAAAATAAATACACTACAAAATGGGCACTCCTTTTAGAGTAGAGCCCCAAAAACAATGGCCAGACTCAATTCCTTGAGGTGAAAATTTATTCTACATACTGTTCTTGGACAATAACCATTTGAATATTTTTTGATAAAATTGAAATTTTGAGACTACCTGAAAATAATACCAACAAATAGCTCCAAGACAATGTCTAGTGGTAAGAGTGCAACGTTTGAACCCTACCGCAATGAAAAACGTGGTATTTAATTGAGGAAGGGGCAGAGGGGCAATTTTTGCCGACTTTTGAATAGTGCACCACTAGTCCTTTGGATTTCTCAACAACAATATACCCACTATTCAGTGTAATCTCACAAGTGGGGTCTGGGGAAGATGTAGTGTATGCAAACCTTATCCCTACCTGGGAGGTAGAGAGGCTTTTAACGAAAATGTAGGGCAGAATTTGGGAATTCATATTAAAAAAAATTCGTCCTCTTGTGACTCCCTAAAAATTAGCTAAATTATATTATTTAATTATTGCCCTAATTTGATACAGATTCGTATATTCATATCATAACTGCACACTTCCGTAACTCTAAAAAGGCTAACTTTTGTGGGAGGCAGTATCATTTAACACAATTTGGCATAACGAACTTGGATAGATAATATATGAAAATCTCAAGTGTTTTCTAGTTTTAGATGTATTTTATTTTTTCCAGATCAAGCATGGGAAGACATGTTCTTCAATGGATAGATCGTATAATGGTGAACCACACTGAATTTGGCACATCGCAGGAACCACTTACGTAACTCCTACATTCTTTGAAAAAGGTATATAGGATATGCTGCTATAATACTATTGTTGTTGACATGTTGCACAATTATATGTTTTCTTTGGGGTGCCAAGTTTCCTATGGTTTCATGTTTTCTACAGTATCATTTATGGTCGACTCTTTTGATAAGCTACAAGTTTGTTTATGCACTCTACTCTTTTCTGATATATCTTTTCTATAAGTTTTGTTTTCTGAACTTCATGAGGTGAGTGTTACCGTGTTATATATCAAAGTGACATGTTTCTTAATGGTATGTCGTGGAGGAGGAAGGTTTCAGGGCTATGTTGAGTTATGAAAAAGCTTTTCAAGGAAAAAGATAATAACTAATCTTTGATTGGGAGGTGGAATGACCATTCCATTCCAATAATCATAGTATAAATGCATCTATAAAAAAAAGAGTTCTGTGTGTATACAGATAGCTTTTGGTCATAGCAAATCAGTTGTCTTAAAATATCTTAGCGTTTATTTAATTTTGTTTGGATTAAATTATTTTTTTAATCCTCTGATAAAGAACTGACACTAATGCCTGTTAATTGACATATTCATTTCTATTGATCTTCTATAAATATAGTGCTAAATCCCTCCATTTCACTTTAGAGATATCACATTTTTTGTTTCACGTACCAAAGAGTTGAATCTCCAACTGAGCTCTGGCTTCTGGAACAACAGGTCTGATCAACCTGTTTTATGATTATTATGTAGAATTTGTCACCATAATAAGTTGTCGCTCTGTAGTTGAAGATATTCTATTTTATTGGATAAGTGAATATTTTCTTGTTTGTTTGTGATGGCAAACTTCACTGTTGTTCTGTTCATAAAAGAGTTCATTATTCCTCTGGATTGTGAAAACCTTGAACGGTGTTAAGCACTTCTATGGTTTTTATTTCTTCAGCTTACTAGGTCAAAGGCAGCATCCCTTAGCACTTTGTTGTAGTTATCTGGTCGTTTGCAACTTGTAATGGCACATGTTGGTTACTTAAATAGTATAAAAAACTCGGCAGTCCAAGGGAATCTACACAGTAAGTTGCGGTAAAGGTTTATGCGTTGGGGCCTAAATGGCAAGTGCAAGGAGATAAAATTTAGGTTTCTCTATCTAGTTTGGCATGTGGATAGGGATAAAACCTCCGGCCTCCATCCGAGATTCTTCCTGATTGTATACTTTAATTTAATAGATCTCTTTTATGAACTTCTTCCTAGGTTTGTTCTATTTCATTAGTCTTGGTATTAAAAGTCTGCTTTAGTTGCTCCAATTATTGTCATTGTACTTATAAGCTATGAACTGAATGAAACAATCGGTGAAATCTTTCTTAGGGTTTTGCCCTAATTTTCTTACCATAATTAAGTTTTATTTTTTCTAAAAGAAAGGTCAAAGTATTATCATAAATGCTTTAAATTTTTCTGAAAGGAAAATAATTTTTTTTCCATGTTTGGTTTGTTTTTTCTTAGAGGAAAAGTTTGAAACTATATAAATTGAATAGCCATCTTCTCATAACAAGAACACAATAGCATCCACAATATAGATATTTAAGAGTTTTGTTTATGAGGAGATTTATTTTCTCAACAATTTTAATATTTTTCTGTTACATTAGTTTTCATATAATAATCTTATATTTTTAGTATAAGTTTTTGTCATCTAATTTATTAGCTTCTTGATTTGCAATCGTAAGCTTCCACATGACGTCATAATAATTTTTGAACCAATAAGTGGTATCAGAGCACATGGTTCAACGATTCTATGGTCCAGTGGTTCAATGGTCCAAGATAAATTAAGATAAAGTTGCAAGCAATTTGATTATAATGAAGAGTTTTTGTCAAAGAGAAATCTGAAATACTACATTAGGAAAAATTTCAATCATATTCCCAACAATCCTGCTGCTCCATCTTGAAACACAAAAAATAATTTCTAATCATGGCTCCAACTTTAAAACTCTGCAAAATTTTAATGCTCAGGTTTCAATTTTCATGCATCTTACTTTTTAACACACGAGCTCCACTTTCAACTTTGGATATTAGTTTTAATGTATGAGCTCCACTTTCAACCATTCTCAGAACGTTTAATACATGGCTCCTATTTTTAATCTGTATCACCTTTCAAATCATGGTAAGCAGCAGTGATACAAGAAGATTTTGTGAACAACGAAAATATCATGCATATGAAAAGGACGGATCAAATTTTGTCAAAATAATCCAGCCAAAAGGGGAGATATTTTAGGGTTTTGCCTCATTTTCTTACAATAATTATGTTTTATTTTTTTCTAAAAGAAAAGTCAATGTAATACCATAAATGATTTAACATTTTCTGAAAGGAAAATATATCTCTTTACAATATTTGGCTTATTTTTTTCCTTAGAGAAAACGTTTGAAACTCTATAAATTGAAGACTCCTCTTCTCGTATCAAGAACACAACAACATTCACAATGTAGACATTTAGGAGTTTTGTTTATGAGGAGATTTATTCTCTCTACAATTTTAAAAATTTTCTTTTACATTAATTTTCATATAATAATATTATGCTTTTAGTATAAGTTTTTGCCATCTAATTTTTTAGCGTCTTGATTTACGATTGTAAGCTTTTGCATGACACCTTAATCACTTTCGAACCCAACAATCTGGACCTAGCAAACCTATTTTCCCCCTTCCTCCTTAGTTGAGGGTGGCGAATGGGTGATTGGGTCGGGTTCAAAATTGGTTGACCTAACACGAGTTGGGTCTGAAACCCTCATATTTTATGCAAGTCAAAACTGGATTGGGCACTAAATATGTGAGTTTGAAATGGGTTAATCCATATTATACGTGTAATATTTTGCAACTTTTCCTTATATTGAGATCATTTAGTGACATAACATTTGAGTTGGACTACTATATAGTTTCTTTTAATTGGACTGATATATACTCTTTATAATTAAACGTTGTGATAGCTTCCTCTTGCATTAATCACCAACAAGTAAAAGGAATCTCAATTCTCAAACCCTAAATAATACGCCAACTGGAACAACAAAAATAGTCCACAAACATATCCCAAGCATGAAAGTTGGGAGATAACATATTAGGCAAAACCATACTTTACCCATGAATGCCCATAGTTGAACCCCCAAAATTTTACCCATCTAAAGTATATGGTGGATTGATCAAATATGAGCTTATTTTGCTAGGACTACTCCAAACAAGATATTTGACTAGGTTAAAGGTTTTTTCCCCATTTTTTTGGGATGGGTAGGGGTGGGATGGTGATAAAAAGGGAAAGGTGTTGAGAGAAGTTAGTTAGTGAAACAACTGTTAGTACAGTTGTTAGTCTGTTCAAGAAGTTGGTTATAAGATCTAGGTGGTTAGTTAGTTAACAGTTAATTTAGTCTTAAACTTACTACAACAAAATAAGCTTCAACAGTTGTGTACATAAACACATGTATACAATACTTTATGATTAACAATTCATAATATCTTAATATCTTCTTATCAATAACTCTCATTCTTCTTGTCTCTGTTCTTTTTGTATAAACTAATCTGGCAGGATCAACCTAATTCTACATGGTATCAGAGCAATTGAGTTCAATCAATGAAATACGTTTCGGATAAATCAACACTAATCAAGGTTTGTATTTTTGCAGCTATAATTTTTTAGTAATGAGGTTCACATAACTCCTTAGGGATGAATCTTTTGCAGCATAGTAATGGGAGTATGTTTGATGATGAAGTGTGTAATATGTTTTATCACTTGCTTAGTAGAATGAATTGTTATACCATCTTCCATTTTCACTGGCTCAGAGTTCTCCTATTTAATATTTGCTTGTTGAGAATATTCATCTTCCTCTATTTATCTTTACTCATTACGAACTGAGAGGCATTATTGGTAGATATTATATTTCTTTATCGAGCCACCGTTAAATTCTTATGATTATTGGGTAATCATATTTGTCTCATAATCCAATTGTGATGTGTAATTTTTTGATCTTGACACATAACATTTTGCTTGGGTTTTGAAGAATTTATAAACTCACTTTTCTCCCTATTTATTGAATTTGGTCAACATCAGGGGCGGATATACATGGAGTCCAGGGGTTCATCCGAACCCACTTCGTCGGATAATTATATTGTATAATATAACATCAAATTATATATATATATATATATATATCTAATATTGAGCGCCCTAAGCATATGCCTAAGGCCTAGATCACTGGGATTTATTATTTCAAACCCCAATTATAAAGTCAAAAAAAGGGAAAAAATGGTTTCTTCTAAAGATTTTTCTAGTTGTGTATTTTTTTTCTCCACCTCAATATCTCAACAGTCGGCTTCCTCTTTCACTTCAAGTTTGCAGGACTCCAAATCTCTGTTGCTACTGCGAGCTGGGCATTGTTTAATGGTGGATTGGTTGGTGCTGAAGCTTGAAAAATGATCATCTTCTTGTGGCATGTTCATTGATAAGATGTCGTCAATTGTCCCTTCCATCTCTGTTCATGGCTACCTCGGTACGTTCTTGGTTCCTTTTTTTCTATTTTAAAAAAAATTATATTTACTTTGGTCATGGTATTTGTTGATGTGCTCTCCTATTTGGCTGATATCAGTAGCAGACATAGGTTTTCCATCAAGGGGGTTAAAAGAAACTAAACAAGCAAATAGTATCTGCAAATGAATCGATCAGATAAAAAATACTTTGTTTAGAGCACACATATCTAAAAACATAGATAGATTAAACATAAATGTAGAATGCAAACATGGGGAGAAGACAAATAATTCAAGAACAAGTTTATAACACATTTATAATATACTAATAAGGAAATATTAAGCAGTACAAGTCATATTCAAATTGGGAGAAATATAGAAGAAGAGTATTATTGAGTTGTGTATCTAAATTACATTATATAATCCTTTTTCAAGTATGATTCTATATATTGTTCATGTTCCAAGTAGAATTCTATATACTATTCATATTCCTATTCTAACACTCCCCCCTCAAAGACATATTTATCAAGCTTGTTACAAATATAATTGATATAAGGACTAGTGAGGGACTTGGTGAAGATAACTGCAAGTTGTTCACTTGACTTCACAAATTTTGTAACAATATCTCCAACGAGTATCTTTTCTTTCACAAAGTGACAATCAATCTCAATGTGCTTAGTCCTTTAATGAAACACTGGATTTAGTGTGATATGAAGGACTGCTTGATTATCACACACAATTTCAATAAGACTGATTTCTCCAAGTTTCACTTCTCTCAGCAACTGACCAAGCTAGCTCACACATTGTTGTAGCCATTGCTCAATATTCTGCTTTTGCACTAGATTGAGCAACCACACTCTATTTCTTACTCTTTCACGACACTAAATTATCTTCTACTAAAACACAATATCACGATATAGAACATCTACCAAAGAGTGATCCTACCCAATCATTGTCTTTATATTTAGTGATATGTTCATCGTCTCAATCATCAAGAAGTAGTCATTTACCTAAAGTTGACTTCATAGTATATGAACAAACACATCATAGTGACTATCACAAGGGGGAAGTCATAAACTTATTTACAATACTCATAGGAAAAGAGATTTTAGGTCTAATCACTATGAGATAATTCTACTTTTTAACCAACTGCTATACCTTTCATGATCACTAAGTGGCTCCCCTTGTCCCAGAAGGAGTTTAACATTCAGATCCATAGGAATGTCAATGGGTTTACAACTATCATTCATGTCTCTCTAGTGTGTTTAAAGAATAAATGTGTTGTTAAATAACAATTTCTGATCTGGACTAAGCAACCTTAAAACATAGAAAATAATTTAGTCTACCGAGGTCTTTAGTTTGAAAATACTAAAAGAGATGTTGCTTCAAATTAGTGATACCATCTTGATCATTGTTGATGGTAACGATAACATCAAGGTAAATAACAAAATAAATACATAGATTTGGTGAAAGTGCAAATAAAACATATAGTGATTAGCTTCACTATGAGTTATTCCAAGCTCCTAAATTAATTTGTTGAACTTCATAAACTAGACTCGAGGAGATTGTTTTAGACCATAGAGTAACTTACATAAACAACTAAAAAGGCGACTAGACTCCCTCGAGCAACAAAATTAGGTGGTTGCTCCATATAGACCTCTTCCTTAAGATCATCATGTAGAAAAACATTCTTAATGTCCTAATGATGAAGAGATGAATGATCAATGGCATCCATAGATAGAAAAAGGACATATGCTACTATAGTCTCAGAGAGAAAGTGTCACTATAATCTAGCCGGAATACTGAGTATACCCTTTGATAACAAGGTGATCCTTATAATCAACATGTGTGTCGAGATCAATTTTGGATGCATAAAATGTCAACCAAGGGTAAATTTACCTGTAGGAAGGGATACAAGCTCTGAAGTACCACTCTTATGTAAAGAAGATATCACATCAATCATAGTTTGCTTCCATAAAAAAAGAGAAAGTATTTCACCTATAGTCTTAGGTTGAAAATAGAGGACGGATGATACAAAGGCATAGTGGGGTGATGATTTATGATGATAACTCAGTTTTTGCAACTGTTGTTGATGTCGAGATTTGTTGTGGCAAGTATTATTGATGTCAAGGTATGTTCTAACAACTGTTATTGATACCAAGGTCTAATCCAGTAAATGGTATTGATGTCGAGGTATGTTATGGCAAGTGATATTTAGACTGATGTTTCTTTTAGCGGATGTATGGATCTCAGATATGTCCCATGGATCCCCATTTGATGTGTGTGATCGATTAACTTGATTATTGTGATTGATGACATTGATTATTGTGATTGATAACTTTGATACTTACGATTAGTTACCTTGATACTTGTAATGTGACGAAATATAATTGTTGGACTATGACTATGGAACCTTGTGAATTGTATATTGTGAACTTTTAATTTGAGCTGATTGATTGAACGTTTCAAGCACACCTCATCCAATTCTAGGTGGCAACGATTATAAATCAGTATAAAACCCAACAAATGAGTTAGGGTCGAATCCCACAGGGAGTGGTACATGTTTCAAATTTAGTTAGGAAGTGTAAACGTGGTCTAATCAGTCATAGGAATAAAAGTTATCGAAAAAGATATTAGTAAAATAAAGGGGTGACACGAATGTCATATGGGGGATTTTGAGTTTTGAATTATCAACTACACAGTAGTCACGAAAACTTCAAAATAACAATAAGGAGTGGGATTCTCGGGATGTGATCGATTATATGCAAATTACGATATATGGGTAATTATAACTACTAGTAAACAACTAAATATTAGTGAGTAGGCTAGACTATAAGGGAGATAGCTTTCTCTCGAACAACTATCCTGAATCAGGTGATTTCTTTCGAACATCAACAAGCATGACAATGAAGAACAACCCACACCTTAATTCACCCACTCTTTCGAGCTAGATTGGTAGGATTGGGTTTTGGATTCACTCTCTCGAGCTAAACCCAGCTCAACCCAATACCTACAAATCATTAATCAATACTCTTAGTTCTAAAACCTCTCTCTCTCGCAAGCTAATAACACAAAATTAGAACTACATTTACAACTACAATTCATAGATTAAACCACAATAAATGATTAAACTCACTTCAAAATAGCATTTAAACTAGTAATTAACAATACCCATAACTAATTCAGCCCATAATCACATGATCACACCCCAAGAATTGGGGTTTTAGAAAAACATCATAAAAAGGTAAAAACAATTACCGAATCGATTATCCATCAACTGGGTAAGAGTGATTCAGTGTTTACAATGCTTTAATTTGTAGAATAGTCGAAACCCACTTCAAAAATCTCCAAATTGAATCTCTAAAATTCTTCAAAACTATGAAAAAACTACAAAGAAAAATGTTCTCAAACCAATTTAGTCTAAGTTAGCGTCCTAAAATAAATGTTCAAAATCTAATCTATAGTTGCCAAAAATAAGCCACGAAGGGCCATTTGTCAGGACTTCAAGTTAAATTTTAATAATCCTCATGATTTATTATTTGAATATTGGCAAGAATTTTCTTTAACATTAAGTTATATTGATTCTTCAAGATTTTCAGTATATGCTTGGAGGGTCACACTAGTTTTTTCAAATATTTACTATTGAAATCTTGATAATTCAGATCATAATAATCACAATAATATATAATGTTAAAAAAATCAGTAATATATTTTATTTTAAAATTGATCCATAATTTTGTGTGTGTGTGTATATATATATATACTAGTATACGTACCCGCGTGTTGCATGGTTCATTGATAAACATAATCATAACTATACGTTTATTGAGTAATTTCAAAATTTTATTTATTAAAAAATGATATTACAAAGTTTATGTGAGAGAATATTAACATGTTTAACACATCAACACCAACATGAACATGTGATTAATAAAATACTTTATGAAAATCAATAAATATAAGCTTAGTTCATTATCTAAACGTGTTTATATTAATTTTTAAAATTATGTTATTTATTTGTTTTTAAAATTAATCTAAATCATAAATGTGTGCACACTGTAACGACCGGGTTCCGTCGTTATAGAAAAGTCAATGGGGAAAAATTTTGGGCCGGAAAACTTTTTCGTAGTAACTTGAGATTTTCCAACCTAGTCCAAATTTGGACAAAATCCGAGTCATTAATTTCTAGGGAAATATGGTAGCAATTAGGTGATATAATTAAGAATTTGATCGCATGAGTAGATATATAAGTCGTTAAGGAACTCGTATGACTTTACAAAATTGAAATTGGGCGAGTAGAACTCCTGGAATTGATCTTAGCGTGAACGGGTAGTTTCCGAGTGTCGTTGGTTGAAGTAGTTTTGTGAAATGGGGTCTTAAAATTATTAATTTTGCTCACTGGTTCCGTGCAAGCTGATGAAGCGGGATTTCTACCGTTAGGGCGAGGCCGCTATGGTATGGTGGGTACCGTCGTGGCGGGGCAGAACGAGACTTAAAGTCGGAAATAAACCCCCAAAAACCTTTTATTCTGCAATTTTCGAACTTGAGAGCTAAGGAACGAACCCAGGGGTTTTCTTGAATGTTTTCCACTATTCTTGAGGCTAAAGGTAAGATTTTAACTCCCCGAATCCATTTTTGGAACTGTAGAACGTAGTCTAATGGGTAAGTATCGATGGGGAAGAGTTTAGATATGAGAATTATGGTGGAAAAAGTCCTAATTTGGGTATTGGGATCATGGGTTGATCTAGGGTTGATGGGATTTTTAGTAATCCAGGTATTTAGTGATTGTTTATTGATTTCCGTATTATTATGATTGTTTGTAGATCAAGAACAAGTGGAATGAATCAGGAAAGGGAAGAATCAAGTTTCTTAGGGGTTTCAATCTTGTTTTGAGGTAGGTGATGGTTGTGATAATATGATTGTGCGATGTATGTTTGTTTTTGCTTCATTATGATACATGTTTGTATGCGAATGTTGCATTTTTAATCACATTAATTGTAAATGAATAAATATGAATGTGAATGCCATGAATCATGAATTGATTGTATGATTATGAGAATGTACTTTGTGATTGTGATTTGGGCTTGTTGAATGGATCAGGTGTTGCGTTCCGACACACTAACTTGGATCGGTTTCCACGTTCCGGCATAATTATGGGATCAGTTGCCACGTTCCGGCATAATCGTTGGATCGGTACCACGTTCTGGTATGCTAACAGTTTGGGTTTGGGTTCCATGAGAGAACCAATGATGTGATATAATTATGTATCTTGAGAAATGTGCAATTGTACCTTGTTCGTAAATGTTGATAATCATGTATATGTTTGATATATGCATGTGATTATATTGTTGTAATGACTTATGTATGTTGCACTTAGTGGGATAGCCGTGTGATCCTACCAGTACATTGTGGTTGTGTACTGAAACTGCACTTGCTCTTTCTTTGTTGAGTACAGGGCATCTTCAGACGGCTGTTGACATACCTCGTTTAGAAGATCAGTGATCATCGATCGAATTCAAGGGTGAGCCAGTTCTTTCAGGCTGCCATGAGTTCTCTTTCTGTCTATGTCCTCATTTTGGACTTGGACTTTCTAGTTAGTTATTAGTTCATTAGTTTCGGTTGTATCCCTTCTTGTTTAGACTTGTTGAACTTTAGATGTTTTGGTACATTGACTTTTAGGTTCTAGGCATTAGTTCCTTAATGTTAGTTTGACGTTAGACTTTTGTTTAGAGTTTATGGGAACTCTATTTCTTTCCTTAGCATTTAACTTGCTTTCATAACTTAAATGCTTTCGTATTTTAATTTAGTCGGTTAGCTAATTAGCATAAATGGTTCTCCCACCGGAGGGTTAGTGTGGGTTCCAATCACGACGGTCTGGGTCTTGAAAAAGTTGGTATCATAGCCTAGGTTCATTGATCTTGATGTACCAAAATGAGGCTAGTAGATTCTTGTAGAACGGTACAGAGACGTCTGTACTTTTCTTCGAGAGGCTATAGGGATTTAGGAAATCTCTCTGTTTTCTCTTGTCTCCTTTCGTGCTATAACTTGATTCCAATTGGTATCTTGCGATTCAAATTGGTATCTAACCTCCTTCACTCTTCTGTCCGCAGATGGTTAACACTAGATTAAACGGTGTCAGGCCCGTAGCTCCCGTTAATGCTCCAGCTAAGGAATTTGCAGCAAGAGGTCGCGGTCGAGGCAGAGGTGGAGGAAGAGCTAGGGGTAGAGGCCAAGGAAGGGCAGAACCTACTAGGGATGGAGCACCGGTTGGAGATGCTCCCAGAATTGAGGCCCCTCTTGTGCATCATGAAGAGATATATGAGAATGTTGAGGAGGTTGGACAAGAGGAAGAGGTGCAAGCTGAAACTACATGTATTCCTCTTTTGGACCCAGTGTTAGCTCAGTAGATCCTGTCATTCTTGAAAGGGTTGGTTGGTCCTGGAGTGCTTCCCTCTGTTCAAGCAACTCAAGCTCCTACTAATCCCCCTATTGCTATCACTGCGCCCAAGTTGGGTGGGACTGGGTGTAACGATGCTTTCTTCCGTCCTTTGTTGGGTTTTGTTATGACTGCTAATGAGCATGAAATGTTGACTTCGGTTTTGAAGCTAAAGCCTCCTGTATTTCTTGGTTCTAAGAGTGAGGATGCTTATGAGTTTATCTTAGACTGCTATGAGAGGCATCATAAGTTGGGAATTGTCCATCAACATGGGGTTGAGTTTGTAACTTTTCAACTTTAAGGTGAGGCTAAGCAGTGGTAGAGAGCTTATGTGGAATGCAGATCTTCAACTTTACCCCCACTTACTTGGATCCAATTTCATGCTCTGTTTTTAGAGAAATATGTGCCTAGGACTTTTAGAAATCGCAAGAAAGATGAGTTCATGGCTTTGGAACAAGGTGGTATGTCTGTGGCTGCTTATGAGGCCAAGTTCTATGCTTTGTCTAGATTTGCTACTAAATTGGTGACTATTGAGGAGGAGAGGATCCATTTATTTACTAGGGGACTAAACTATGAGTTGCATTTATTATTTGTTCATATGACCTCTGCAGGGAGGAGCTTTAATGAGGTAACTGACTTTGTTGAGAAAGTGGAGGGGTTGGGGTGAGACTCTCAGGCTAAGGCATTGGCAAAAAGGTCGAAGAACTTTGGTAACTTTCAAGGTTCTTATTCTAAAGGGTCAGGGAGGCCAACACTTGCAGCCAGGCCCATTCAATCCGCTATGCCCGCCTCTACAGGTAATTACTCGATAACTCCACCTCATAATTTGATTCAGGATAGCGAGGGAGCCGCACCTTTGGCGGCTAACAGGCCATCATTTGATCGTACACACTTATATTGATTTTGCAGATTCTATTTGATCCTTCGACTTTCACTTGATTGTAATTATCCTAGTGAAATTGGGATTTTGTATTACCTCACAAGTAAAATTGAAAATAAACTACCACCATTTGAGATTTTCATGTTGATATGCCGACCAAATACGAGATCTCTCATCAAAATATATGCAACATCTACCTAAGGAACAATATACATGTAAGAAAATTCAGATTCAAATGAATAGAAAAATAAACCAAATATAGATTCAGAAGTAAATTTTCTCTCTAACCTTTGGACTACGAATCTTTCTGCCTATGCTTGAAGGACTTTCCAAGTAGTCTCTTTTCATTATACCAATTGCAAACAAGTTAGAACCCAATCAAGTTTTATTTGTTTCTTTAAAACCAGGTGCACATAGATACTGAAAACCCTATAGGGTTTTATGCCGCAGATTGTATTTTGCAACCATGATTATGCCAATTATGACAATGTCAGCCTCGAGACGCTTCCATTTTTTTGTGACTCTTAACAGAGTCGATTTGATATGACATGCTCTGAATGAAGTCACAACAGATAGATGGTTACTGTCGCAACAATCCTTTTTTCGCAGTTGTAATTATTTGGTAATGAGGTTAACATAACTCCTTAGGGGTGAATCTTTGCAGTGACTATTGGAGTATGTTTGATGGTGAAGTGGGTACTACAGTTGGTCACTTGCTTAGTAGCATGCTTTGGGATACCAACTTCCATTTTCATTGGCTGAGAGTTCTACGAATTCTTTTTTGCTTGTTGAGAATATTCATTGTTAATTAGGGGCAAATTGCTACCTTAGATCTCCCTCTATTTATCCTTACTCTTTAAGAACTGAGAATAGAATCTATGTTGGCTGAGGATGACCCAAGAATTATAACAATAAGTGGAATAAGTGCTACAAATATATCATGGCCCATGTTCGAGTCCAAGAGTCAAAATATTGGGCCACATGAATGTCCAAGAAGAGGGGCCGCATGGAGTCCAATAGGAGCATAAGAGTTTCCTATTTTGAAAAGCTTCCTAGTTTAAAATTTTCCTTGTTTAAAAGTTCCCTAGTTAAAAGTTTTCCCACTTTAAAAGTTTCCTAGTTTTTATTTCCATAAAAGTAAGATGTGAATCTAATTCTATTTGGAATAGGTTTTCCCTATATATAGGGGTAGATTTTATTATTTTCATTGGGCATAAATGATTAATAGTATTTTAGAGGTTTCTCTTCTTTACACCTTTGTCTGTGGTGACTATGAATTTATTTTAGAACCTTATAAGAACGATTCTTTAAGAGGTAAGATTAATTCTTAATTTGATATTTTTGGTTTCTATTCGTAAATTAAAGAAGGTGATTAGTCTTATAATAATTGTTCTCTCTAATTTCTTCAAAATAGGGGTCTAGATCACTTTTGATCTAAGTTTTGAATTGAGTTAGTCTGTATCATAATTATTTTTAATTCACTAATTTTGAATAGTAAGATTAATTAGGGTTGTTAGAACTTTATCTTAAAATTTGGGGATTTTATTCTTGAATTTTACACATCTTTCAATTTTTGTCTTTAATCTTAGTATTTTCATTTTTGCATTATTTTCTTATTTCATCTAGTAACCTGATTCTTATGAAGTGATATTAGAGCGGTTCTATCAAGGTTTCATTCTTGATAATCTTGGGAGTTTAAAAAAATTACTTTTGTAGTTTCCTAAAAGTGAAGCTACAAAGATAAAAATGAAAGTTAAAAAGAAAATTAAATTACTGGAGAATTCAGGTATTTCAAGAAACTTTGAATTTGCTTTGATTCTTGATTTTCTACCTCAACGAAGAAAATCAAGAAGAGGGGAAATTTGATGTTTTTCTTATTACACAAATTGGTATGTTTCTTGTCTCATCAATCCCAATTAATCTGGGTGTTCGTAAGTTTTTTTCTTTCTACATCATAATTCTAGAAGGTTATTACTAATAGAGTTTATGTATAAATTCTGAAGGATCTATCAAAAGGTTGTATTTTGAGTGGAAAAGGCAAGATAGAGTGAGTTCAATTATAAAAGAGAGAGAAAGCTAAATTGAGTGATATTTGTTTCTTTGATATTTTTTTGAGATGTCTCAAACAGGTAAAGAAATTGAATCTTGAACTCAAAACGACATCAATAGTGTTGATGTGCTGATTAAAAGATTAAAAGAGTTTGAATTGACCGTAGATAATTTAAGGAGAGAAAATATGTTTCATATAAGGTATGGGATAAATGGTAATATGTGTTCTATAATTATTGATAGTAAAACTGGTACTAATGTGGTAAATTCATACGTTGTGAAGAAGTTGGAGCTTACATGCATTAAACATACTACTCCTCATAAGCAAAGGCTGGATGATTTTGGTGATCTTAAGGTGACTAAGCAATGCATGATTTCTTTCTCCATTGGGAGGTATTGTGATAATGTTCTTTGTGATGTCATTAAAATGCATGATTGTCACATCATGCTTGGACGCCCATGGAAGTTTAATAGGAATGCAATTCATGAGAAGAGAAAAAATAGAGTTTCTCTTGAGCTAAACAAACAAAAAATATTTGCACCTTTAACATCATTTCAAGTTTATGAAGATCAGAAATGTGTGAGATAATCAATGAAAAAATTTGAGAGAGAAAAGAATGAGAGGATTAAGGAAGTGCATGTTGATATCCCTAGAGAGGAAAAAGGAGAGGATGTGTTATGTGAAAAGAGTGGATTGTCAAGTGAGAAAAAAATGTGAGATTGAGATAAAAGAAATGAGAGGTGACCATGAGAGAAATAAGTAGGGGATGGTCGTGAGGTAGAGAAAGAAAAACAAGAGAGTTTGAGTAAGATTATTTCTCTTGTAGGTACACATTGAAAAGTTAACATTGAAAAACCAAATTCATTGGATGAACTTAATCCTAAGGGGCTTGATACTATATGTCCTATAGAGAAAGTGCATGTTGATGAGAACGATAAAGATTAAGAAAATTATTGTGGGTTTGTCTAGGATAAGACTCATAACAAAAAGTTCAACAAGACAATTGTGGATCTAACACCAAAGAAAATGGAAAAATGAGGCGATTTTATTCTTTTGCTACATAAGACCAAATAAGGTATGTATTATTGGTTTATTCACATTCGTGGGATTCCTAAAACACCTAACGTCTTTTTGGAGGTAATAAACTATACTCTTAATTCTTATGTTTGTGATTTCATTGATTTTGAGAATGATGATAGTTTATTATATAACTCATTAACTTTAATCACCAAGCTCACTGAGTGTAATTTGAGCTCTTTTAAAATTAAGCATGACATAGTTGATTGTGGATTCTTACTTGTTAAAATGAGACGTGATGTTTGTGGGAGGAAGCTTGCGAAGGAGTTTGATGATTCTTCCTCTCTTGTTCAAGTATTTTTGTGTGATAACTTGTTGGAATACGATCCTTTATATATGATGAGTCATAATTCTTCAAGTGTTGGTGATTGCGAGTTTAAAAAGGTGTTTGATAGTAGTGATAAGGTGATACATGTCTATGAGTACTTCAATGCTTTTGTGAAAAGCTCGTATATAAAATAATTTGTGAGGGCTGTAATTGAGGATGATTGGATATATCATAAAAGTGTTAAATATGATGTATGTTTTAGGGATCTTTTATCGCCTTTTTCATGCCCATTGGAGTACTTTATTGATCGAACTAAAAAGGAGTTGCACGTATCATTCGCATTGGCATCTAGACCAAATATTTTGTTGTGTTTATATAAGTAGGAGAATTTTTCCATTAGGATGATGATGTTCACATGCTTTATAAGGATGTATTTATACATTTTAGGATTAATTGGGTTAAGTGGACACATGGTCACGATCTTGTTTTGTTCCTGCCATTGTTTCTTTTGAGTAGTGAATGTTGTTTGGTAAAGTTGATGAGCTTCAATGAGAAATCAAGAAGATGTTTATCGTGGAAGAAAAGCCCAAGGTTGACCTAAGAATTATAAAAAGAAGTTGAGAAAGTGCTACAAATATTCCTTAGTCTAAGTTCGAGTCCAAGAGCCGAAACATTGGGCCACATGAAGGCCCAAGAAGAGGGCCCACATGTAGTCCAATCATAAAAGTTTCCTATTTTTAAAAGCTTCCTAATTAAAAGTTTTTTAGTTTAAAAGTTCCATAGTTTAAAAGTTTCATAGTTAAAAGTTTTCCTACTTTAAAAACTTCCTAGTTTTTATTAAAATAAAATCAGGATGTGAATCCCATTCTATTTGGGATAGGATTTTGATAGAAACCAAGATGAAAATAAAAACTTTACTGATTAAATGAGGTGCAAGAATCTTAAACACTGCATTAACCAATAAATAAGTAAGTAGGAGTTATCTTTATGTTTAGTATAAATATATGTATCTAGACCTAATAGAGAAATAGTTACTGTTGTAGAGAACTGCCTAATAACTGATGTAGATAATTGCCTAATAAATGCAGCCTATAACTATTATAGATAATTATTGCTTATATATTTTATCCTCTTCAAAAAGAAACTAAGATAAACGAGTAGTCGTATCAGTGCATCCCTTCTGAAAAGTCGCCTTGTCCTCAAGGCGAAAAGTAGGAACCTAATCTACAATGAGATCACAGTTCTCTCAACTAGCTTCTATAAGGGAACGGTCAACCCATTGAACTAGCCGATCTCATCCCTTGCAGTTTGTAACGTTTCTCTTTCCAATTGAAAATTATGAACATATCCTTCCAATTAGCTTGAATAGTATTGAGAAAAACTAACCAGTTAATATCAAAAACCAAACCAGCCCCTCCAAGTTCAAAAGGATAATAATCCTGAGTGATGGTAAAACCTGGCAATTGAATTTGAAGATTCCGACAAACTTAATTTCTTCAAATGATGTCCCCATTCCCTATTTGCACGCTAAATGTTGGAACTATCTCTACTGGGAGCTTATGCTTCTCTACAATGGATTTAACCACAAAATTATGTGTGGAACCTCTATCCACAAGTATTAAAACCTTTCTATGGTTGATTTCACCTTGGAGCTTCATTGTAGAACCAACTGACTGTCCCAAAATGGCATGGAATGAAATTTCAGCAATGTTAGTTTCTTTAGAGTCTCCAGCAGTTGTTGCATTAACCCAATCAACATCTTCAAATTGATCTCCATGTGTAAGCTACATGAGAGACAATTTCGCAAATTTACATTTATGATCGGGTGCAAATTTCTCATGGCAACGATAACAAAGTCCTTGTGACATTAGATTTCTCCTCTTAGTTTCCCATGTTTGCATTTGAAGAGGGTGGGAAGTGGATGGACTAGGAGAAACATTGTTGTTTAGATTTTGAAGTGAAGAGTAAATATTGTTCTGGGTGTTTATAGAAGCGTACAATGAGTTTTGTATAGTGGATCTGTTGGTTGGGCTCCAATTAGGCTCTCCATTGCTGCAAATTGGGCCTAATTTATTTTCAAATTTGAGTGCCAAACTCATGGCTCTGTAAATTGTTCTGGGCTTGTGAATCCTAACATCATATTTTATTTCCTCTTTTAGCCCATTCAAGAACACCCCTAAAAGACAATGATCTGTCCAGTTTGTTACCCTAGACGAAAATTGTGCAAATTCTTGACGATACTCTTGTATAGAACCTTTTTGTTGAATACTACAAAGATGCTCGTTAGGATTTTGAAACTCCACAGGACCATAATTTTCCTGCAATGCTTTAACAATCTCTTTCCAATAAAGCAAAGTCCGCTCACGATTTATCCAAGAGAAGAGATCAAGAGCATCAGCTTCTGGATACATCGCTGCGATGTCAACTTTGTGTTCCTCTAGAGTTTGATAGTAGCAGAAATATTTTTCTGCCTTCAAAATCCATCCCCTGGGATCACCTCCTTCAAATCTAGGAAATTCCATCATTGTGTGTGGCCTCCGGGAAGGATTTTTTTTCCACATTGGTCTATTAATGTCTTCTTCCTCTTCTCGCCAAATAGATTTTCCTCCATTATGGGTCCGGTGAGTGGTTTCCCCTTCTTGGGTGCAACCATTCTGGGCTTTCAATGTAGCCACTTCTGTTGCCAACGAATCAATAGTATTTAGTTTTGATGCTATGACAGATAATTGTTGGGCAAAATATTTAAGGTAGGGTGTGTTTTCTTGAGAGGTAGAAGATCTGGTATTGACCATATTAGATCGATCTGCTGTGATACCCAACTGATAGAAGCCAAGATGAAAATAAAACTTTACTGATTAAATGAAGTGCAAGAATCTTAAACACTACATTAACCAATAAGTAAGTCCATATGGAGTGGACAAATCTCCGAATATAAAGACAAATATAATACTTTTATTCTTCTTACAGAATCTATGCTAGATACGTATATTTATACTAAACATAAAGATAACTCCTAACACAGAAATAACTACTGCTGTAGATAACTGCCTAACACTACAAAAGGAACCCCAATTACCAATAAAAAAATTTGTTGGTAAATTGATCAAATTAGTTGTTAAATTGAGTTGCCAACCAAATGTCAACTTATATTAATCCGTTGCTAAAAGGATCATCGGTAAATATTACCAACCAATTTTAATTTGTTGGTAAACTGACCAACGAAAAATCAGTTGGTAAACACCCAAAGATGTTGTTACAAAATTTTGAAACATTGCCCTGAAATTTCCGTTGGTAAATTAACCAACTAAATTTTGGTTAGTATATCGTTAGTACCTTTACTAATGAATTGAAAAGGAGTTAGTAAATATTTTTCTCCATTATTCGATTCCGTTGGTAATACGTTGGTAATTATAGTAACAAATGTATGATAGTAAACTTTTTCAGATACATTGGTGGTTGGCAATTTTAGTAACATAAAATTTATGTTGGTAATTTTTCCAATAAATTTTAAATACTTTATTTTATTTTATTTTTGTTTCACATCCGGTGTCCGGTACCCACATTGAAGCTCGAATAAATCTGGATTCACGCCGGGAAGTCCCACATTGGGGGGGGTAAAGCACTCCCTAACAAAGGCGTCTCCGTACCCAAGGGGAATCGAACCCGAGACCTCTTGGTTAAGGATGAAAGAGTACTTACAACTCCACCACAACCCTTGTTGGTAATAAATTTTAAGTACGTTAGTATGATTATTTGTTTTTCTAATAAATTTACTAATTGATTGTTAGTTTGTTGGTAATATATCATTCAAGTTCAATGTTAGGTTAGTAATTGATTGAAAATATGTTCAAAATATTATTAACTAAATGATTATTCAGTAGTAAAATATTTATTAATTTATTGCATTTAAAAATCTAAGATCACAAATATAAATTCAAAAAGATTAATATCAATTTTATAAATCATATTTGAATGAAACAATGCATAATCTATGATAACAAATTAAATTAATCTCAATATGACACATATCATTATATCAAAAAATTTAATTTGAGCAAGTGTACCAAAAATATTGGCCAAATCTAAATTTTGGTCAAAACTTAAAAGTTAAAACGCATAACAACACAAACTGAAAATGGAAGCCTCAAAACCTGAACCAATCATCCTATTAGATATAAAAATGACCTTCCGAAGCTAATCGAGCTGACGAAATTCTCATCAGAGCAGGTTTACAAAAAATGTTAAGCAAAGTCAAATTTTGGCCAAAAGTTGAAGTTAAAAAGCCTAACGGTACAAACTAAATATGAAAACCTCAAAATCCAAACAAACCATCCTATAAGACGAAAAATGACCTTCCAAAGCTAACTGTGCTGACGAAATTCAAATTTGAGCATGTTTCCCAAAAAAATTGACCTAATTCAAATTTTAGCCAAAAGTTAAATGTTAAAACGCTTAACGACACAAACTGAAAAGAAAAGTCTCAAAACCCGAACCAAACATCCTATGAGACCATAATTGAACTTATATGGCTAATCGCGGTGAAAAAATTTCAATTCGAGTACGATTACCAAAAATATTGACTAAAGTGAAGGTTTGTCAAAAACTTAAAAGTTAAAATGTCTAACGGCACAAACTAAAACAGAAAGCCTCAAAACCCGAACCCTCTTTATTATTACATCAAAAATGACCTTCCGCATCTAACTGCACTGACAAAATTCTCATCTGAGCACGTTTATCAAATATATTGACTGAAGTTCAATTTTGGCCAAACTTTATAAGTGAAAACACCTAACGGCAGACACTAAAAAAGAAAGCCTTAAAACCCGAACCAACCATCCTATTAGATAACAAATCACCTTTGGAGTTAATTACGCTGACAGAATTCTCATCTGAGCACATTCACAAAAATATTGACCAAAGTCAAATTTTGGCCAAAACATAAGATTTAAAACACCTAACGGCACAAACAAAAAACGGAAGCCTCAAAACATGAACCAACCTTCCTGTTAGATCAAAAATGATCTTTCGAAGCTAATGACACTGACAAAGTTTTAATCTGAGCATGTTTACCAAAATTAATGACTAATGTCTAGTTTTGGCTAAAACTTAAAAGTTAAAACGCCTAATGACACAAACTAAATAGGAAAGCCTCTACACTAGACGCTGATTTACCAAAAAATTTAACTTCAATTGGTAAATTTACCAACTATTCAAATATAAGTAAGTAATTAATAATTTACCATTAAATTTTATCACAGTTGGTAAGAGTTACTATTCAACTAAACATTTATATGTAATATTACCAACTTATAATTAATATGTTGGTAAATTTTACCAATGGATTAATGATCGGTTGGTATATTACCAACTATTTCAATGATGTTAGAAATTTACTAACTACAATCTTTATTCGTCGGCAAAATTTCCAACTAATTGGATATTGGTTGGTAAATTTACCAACAAATTACATTTTGTTACTAATTTACCAACACATTTATATTTGGTTGGTAAATTTAGCAACACAATCTTGCTGTTGGTAAATGTTTGGTTAGTAATTCATTAGTAATATGTTAATAAATTATATAAACAATTTTTTTGTCATATTTACCAACCGATATATACTTTGTTGGTAATATTACCATAAAAAGGTGTGCGTTAGTAATATTTCAGTTGGTAATCCATTGATAGAATGTCTTTAAATTTGGCACAATTTTTTCCCGCCGTATTTACCTACTAAAATACTTAGTTAGTAAGATTTTAATTGGTAATCTATTAGAATTTCGTTGTTATGTTTTAAAATATAATTCGGTTAGAAATATGTTGGTAATTTGTTAGTAGAATACTAACTAACTTAAGTTGTTAGAAAAATTTGTTGACATCTCTTTCCAATAAAGCAAAGTCCGCTCACGATTTATCCAAGAGAAGAGATCAAGAGTATCAACTTCTGGATACATCGCTATGATGCCAAATTTTTGTTTCTCTTGAGTTTGATAGTAGCAGAAATACTTTTCTGCCTTCAAAATCCATCCTCTAGGATCACCTCCTTCAAATCTAGGAAATTCCATCATTGTGTGTGGCCTTCGGGAAGGATTTTTTGTCCACATTGGTCTATTAATGTCTTCTTGCTCTTCTCGCCAAATAGATTTTCCTCCATTACGGGTCCGGTGAGTGGTTTCCCCTTCTTGGGTGCAACCATTCTGGGCTTTCAATGTAGCCACTTCTGCTGCCAACAAATCAATAGTATTTAGTTTTGATGCTATGACAGATAATTGTTTGGAAAGAGATTCAAGGTTGGGAGTGTTTTCTTGAGAGGTAGAAGATCTGGTATTGACCATATTGGATCGATCAACTCTGATAACAAACTGATAAATGCCGAGATGAAAATAAAATTTTACTGATTAAATGAAGTGCAAGAATCTTAAACACTGCATTAACCAATAAGTAAGTCTGTATGGAGTGGACAAATCTCCCAATATAAAGACAAATATATTACCTTTCTTCTTCTTACAGAATCTCTGCTAGATACGTATATTTATACTAAACATAAAGATAATTCCTAACACATAAATAGCTACTGTTGTAGATAGATACCTAATAACTATTGTAGATAACTACCTAATAATTGTTGACTATAACTATTATAGATGACTACTGCTTATATGTTTTATCTTATTAAAAAAGAAACTAAGATAAACGAGTTGTCGTATCAGTTTTCCATATATATATATAGGGGTAGATTTTATTATTTTTATTGGACAGAGACGATTAATATTATGTGATAGGTTTCTCTTCTTTACACCTTTGTGTGTGGTGACTATGAATTTATCTTACAACCTTATAAGAACAATTTATGAAGAAGTAAGATTAATTCATAATTTGATATCTTTGGTTTGTATTCGTAAATAAAGAAGGTGATTAGTCATATACTAATTGTTTTCTCTAATTTCTTTGAAATAGGGGTCTAGATCACTTTTTATCTAAGTTCTTGCATTGAATCTATTAGTATCATAATTAGTTTTAATCTGCTAATTTTGAATACTAAGATCAATTAGGGTTCTTAGCACTTTATCTTGAAATTTGGGATTTTTATTCTTGAATTTCACATATATTTCAATTTTCGTGTTTCATCCTTGTATTTTCGCTTCCGCAATATTTTCTTGTTTATTCTGGTATCCCGATTCCTATCACAATGGTAGATATGATTGTTGTTTATCTTGTATTTTTTAAATTAAATGATTACCTTGTAATAATATTTATCTCATAATCCAAGTGCGATGTGTAATTTTTGGATCTCGACATGTATGATTTTTCTTGAGTTTTGAAGAGTTGATAAATTTACTTTTCTCCCTTTTATATTGAATTTGTTCCACCTCAGGGGAGGATATACATGGAGTTCAGGGGGATCATCCAAACACACTTCGTCGAAAAATTACATTGTATAATATAAGATAAATATTGTGGTTTATGTGTATATATGATTTTTCAGACGTAATCAACTGAAACTATTTCGGTTCAAGTGTCAAACGATCGAGTGAAGTGATATAACCCAACCAAGGGTTGGGATCGTTCCCGCAGGAAGTGGTTTTGAGAATTAATAGAAAAATAAAATTAAGTTCTAATTAGTCATAGCTATAGAAATTATCGAATATAAACATATTAAATCTAAAAGGGGTGACGCAAGCATCAATTATCAATGGGGGTTTGTATTATGCTAATAACAAAAATAGTAAAAATATAAGAAAACGACATAGAGAGATGGGATTCTTGGGATGTGATAGGAATACGGAATAAACTAGACTATCAGGTATATGCTTTTGATAGTAAATTGTTGAACAGTTGTGACTAGGCTAGATGGGGTAAATTCTCTCTCGAGCAACTTACCCCGAATCAACTCAGTTTCTCTCGAATACCGAGTTGCCGCATTAATCACAGCCTCCGCCTTAGCCCATTTACTCCTTCAAGATGAATGTGTGGGAGAAGGACTAGGATTCATTCTCTCGAGCTGAACCCATGTCGACCCAATACCACTGGCTATCAATTTAGTAGTCTTAGTTTTATGACCTCTCTTTCAAGCAAGCCAAAAACACTAAGATGAAATCGTATTTGCAACTACAATTCCATTAAGTTCATACACAACTACTAAACGAAATAACATTTAAACAACAAATAAATCATCAATAAGCAAGACCGAACAGATAATCCAACCCATATTCACAAAATCACACCCCAAGAATTGGGCTTTTAGCTAGACATGTAAAAGAGATAAAAATTTGTACCAATATCAGTTTCCAGCAACTGGGTGTGAAGATTTAAGTCGTAAAATACATCAAGAGTGAAAAATCATCGAGACCTACCTCCAATTTCTTGGAGTTCAAACCGTTTGAATCTTCAAGGTCTTAGAACAAAGTCTCCAAAACCCTCTAAAACTTGAAAATGAAAATATTCTAATTCTGAATAAAAATTGTCTATGACTTGATACTAAGTTAACAATTTAAACAAGTATTTATAGTGTTTGAAAATTTGTGTTGTAGCGGATCACTCGGCGCAATTAGTCGGTATTGCCGATACACTCGGCGATCCGCCTTTTGGACGATTTCATCGCCTTCTTGGTTTAGCCTTCAGCCTCTTCACGCTTTGAGTCATTGGGCGATACAGTACTGCTTTACGAAACTACTCAGCGACACGCTGATTGCTCCATTTCATCGCCTACATGATCTTTCCCTTCAGACGTCAACACACTGGAATAAAAGGTGATCTCTACGCCAATCGGCGACTCGCCAACTGGTCTCAGCGATCTTCAGGCCATCATTTGTTCGTTCTTTTAGCAGCCTTGTTCCTTCTTGCCAAGTAGTGTCCATGCTTTGCCTCACACTCCAAATACCTGAAACTTAAGGATTTTCATCAGATATTGAGACAAAATATGCATTTGAGGACACTAATTCTATCAAAATATGGCCCTAAATGAGTCCAATTTGTGGACTCATCAACACCCCAATTTAAACTTTTACTTGTCCTCAAGTAAAACGCAACTTCAGCAGTTCAAAAAGGATGTCTCAAACAGTGCTACACAAGACTCGATCATGAATGTACACAACAAGACTCAATTTACTCATGCAAGGATCAACTGTGTACCCAAAGATTCAAGTTGTGACACACCATTACCAAAGATTCTCAAGCTTGCAATACTTGCTTCAAATGCAAGTTCAAGCTCAACAAAAGTATTTGAATGCCCTCACACAAAGGATGATTCCATATTCACACACAAAGGTTTAATCATTTAAAGTTCCAGAATCAAATGCACCGCTCACTCTCTCAAAGAAGAATACAATGCATGCTTTCACGCATAGGTTTGCCCGTATTTTCTAATCAACACATTTGTTTCAACTCACTCAAGATCAAGAAGGTATATTCAAGGCTTGTAATGGGTTTGAGTGCAAATGTATGGTCATTTAGGCTGATTACCTTTCTTCCTCATGAAATGTGGTGCTCACAACACTTATTTTCATCTTCTTTCATCATTTTCTTTAGTGCTAATAAGTCATCCTATTATTCACTTTCCATGGATTGTTCGGGAACCCCATTTATTCTGTACTTATTTCCACAACTTTTCTTTTTCATTCTTTTCTTCTCTTTTTCTCTTCTCTTTTTTTTTTGTATGGAGGGGTTCCATTTTTTTTCAACACCATGGGTTAAAGGAGACTTTCCGTGCACTTCTTGACTTGCCCTTATCTTTTCACCACACCCCCAACTTAGCCTTTTGGCCTAAGTTGGCTATTCAATCAACCACAAATCAAGAGGATTTATGGGTAATGGATCAAGAAAGTTCTTGTTTTCATCAATTGTCATCCAAAGAAAGGTAAGGCTCAAGGGGTGTTCAAAAGAAATCACACGCTCACAGGGTAGGTCACAAAAGAGGTATATGTCAAATTGGCTCACACTCTT
>NW_006239176.1:370989-400808 GCF_000226075.1 Solanum tuberosum | reverse complement strand
GTTATGTTTTCATCAAGTTTCTTCCAAAGAAAGGTAAGGCTCAAGGGGTGTTCAAAAGAGGTTCACACACTTACGAGGTAGTCCACAAAAGAGGTATATATCAAATTGGCTCACACTCTTCAAAGTTGCCTAAAATCATATCAAGAGGTAGCCTTACTTAGTTGACCAGACCAATAGGGAAAATTCTAGGTGTTATGATGCATGGTTCACAGTAACCTCATCACACAAGGCATCGACACCAAAGTCAAATAAGACTCCACACTTTCGCTAGTGTGCAACGTTCATCGCAAGAGAATCAATTTGATACATGGCTAATCACAACGAGATGCAAAGAGTTCACATATTATCTATGAAACTTCATTTGGTCTCATCGTAGCCATATATTCATGTTCGCTCAATTATAAGGACTATTCAAGTAATCAGTATTGGTCAAAACTGAGACTCAAATTTGCCAAGGAACAGCTGCATTCAAGTACATACAAGAGGTGGCGAAAATATAATTTTTTTATGATGGGTCAAATCATTTACAATTTAAAAACACGGAGCTACAAGCTCAAACCTTCAATCAAAAGCAGTATAAAATACAATTTCAAGCTCATAACCCAACTACTACAATCAAAGCATCAGTCATAAAAGCACACAAAGGTGGGTCTCACCCCACCACAAATAAAAACATTTGTCCTCAAATGCAAATAAAGATATCCAAACATTCAAGTACATACAAGAGGTGGCGAAAATATAATTTTTTTATGATGGGTCAAATCATTTACAATTTAAAAACACGGAGCTACAAGCTCAAACCTTCAATCAAAAGCAGTATAAAATACAATTTCAAGCTCATAACCCAACTACTACAATCAAAGCATCAGTCATAAAAGCACACAAAGGTGGGTCTCACCCCACCACAAATAAAAACATTTGTCCTCAAATGCAAATAAGATTATCCAAAATTTCAAAATAAAGAAAGACAAAAAGGGAGGTAAAGAGGAGATTCTGTCTAAGCAGTCGCTCCATCTGTCTATGTATCAGTTCCTGGGGTCTCAATTTGGCCTCGAGCCTCAGTACTCTGGGTCACATCGGAAGGACCAGCTCTACTAGAGACAACAAAATGAGTGTTTTCCATGGAAGCCTGTACAACCGCATTTATCATAATTGTTTGAATCTCTGTTAGGTCCTTGTCTGCAGCATCCACAGTTTCCTCGAGCATTTCCTCATCTGTCTCTTCCTCCGACTTAGGCTCAACTATCTGCTCAACTCTATCCTCATTTCTTATGGTGACCGGTGGCATTTCTGGCACAGCTGGGATCTCCACCGTTCCAAAGACCATGGACATATCAGTGCCCTTTAACTGATCCACATCAGTCGTCAGAGCAGTAATGACGGCCTTTAATGTTGTCACCTCATCTCTAGCCCCTTGGTCATGCTCACACACTGCTCTTCTAGCCTCAAGGGCATCGATGGTATCTCTCATCGGTGCCACAACATTAGTCAGGGCAGTCTGAATCATACTAGGAATGGAGGTCTCAAGTCTGGTTTCTCGACGATTAGTAGAATAGGCAAGCTGTCCCATCCAAAGTAATGATGCCTGGGTGATCGGAGTACGGGAGACAACAACAACAGTGGGCCTGGGAGGCAGTGCAGCAACAGAAGAGCTTGGAGTGTCAGAGGGAGTAGAAGTAGTTGTACCTAAATGCCCAGGGGCCGGAGTAGGCAAAGATGCCTCTGCATGTATGGAGTCTATGTCCATAGGTGAGGAAAGGTCCACCTGAGCCTCCTTTTGCTTCTTCTCCGCCTGATCCTTAAGATACTCAGCTTCAATCCTTCGGATTTCAGTAGTGGAGGTGGGAATCACATCCACATCATTCTTGTCATCTTTAGGTACCCGAGCATGTCTGCACAGGTCGGTGATCAATACTAGGAAGGGAACTGAGGTTTGGTGCTGCCTTGCACGCATAAGCATCTCTGAAGCAATTATCCATCCCAAGTTTAGCGTTGTTCCCTTAATGAGGCAACCTAGGCAGGCTGCTTTTGCGTGGCGAAGGATAGATTCGTTCTGTGAAGGCATGATCGTGCTACTGATGAAGCCAAACCAATACCTTGCTACCACATTAAGGTCCTTCTTCTCGATAACTGCCCCAGCTTTAAGCCACTTAAGTGTGCCATCTGATATTAATGGGGCCAACCAATTTTTCATATCTTCAAGTGACGTTTTTCTAATCATAATTTGACTGTTGTCCTCAAGTGTCGCGGTGAACCCCAGAATAATATTTATAGCAGGAGGGTCACATTGCACTTCCTTTCCCCTGACAACTACGTAGTCAAACAATTTGAATTTAGCTGTCGGTTTCTTCCCATGTGGTATCAATGCACTGTACGCACTGTAGAACTCTCTGACCCAACTTGGAATATACGGGCCACGGGGTTTTGTGAAAATATGGAAGTTATGAGATTTCAGACATTTCATAATCTTGGGGTACCTATCAATCACTCCATCCGTGGAGAGACGCTTTTCCTGAAGGATTGTCCTTAATCCCTCCGTCTTTAATCTGTTCATTAACTTGGGAGGAGGACCATGTATTGGCAGTGCAAGCGCCATTGCCTTCTCTGGGACTGGGGGAGTAGGAGTGGTCGGCAGAGGCTTCCGGATCCTAGATGGATCATTCAATTTCTTAGATCGCAATTCAGCTCTATGTGCCATTATCAGCTCGTTATCATCACAGATTGTGCTTTGGCTTTCTTGTTGTTCACTTTCACTCTCAGAAGCAATGAGATTAGTTTCAAAAATTCCCTCGCTGTCAGAGTTGACCTCTGGTGATGTAGGTGCCTTGCCTTTTCCTTTTCCCTTTGGACCAGTTGGGGAATGTTTTGTAGCCTTGCCTTTTGATACAACTACACCTTTGTTGATTTTAATCCCTTTGTACTTATTTCGGGGTGGCATGTTTCTACTTGTGACTTTGGGTCTAGCCTTGTCTGCATTACATTGGAAAAATTTAGTAAATATTCATATCAAAGCACAGAAAGGTTACTGTAGACAGACTCGCCGATCAAGTCGGCGAGTCACCCAATCTCTTTAGCGGGATATATCAGCTTCACCTGAAAGATTTGCTTAAAATTCTCATCAAGATGGCGATAGATGTCACTTTCGGTGATTCGCCAATAGCTTTCAGCGAATAAGGGCCAGCCCGCCAAAATTCCAGTGCAACAAGGGTTCAGGGGTGTAGACAAAGGGCGATCAAAAAGACTCTCGACGAGTCGGCAAACGCTATCGGCGACCTCAGGCTTCTTGCCAAAAGTTACAGAACCCAATATCAAATAAAGCATGAAATTAAAGGTGAGATAGGGGCTTTAGGCGAACCGTCGAGTGGTTCGACAAGCTCGACCCAGCTCACCAAATGGCTCAACGTGCCTGTTATCAACCCAACTTCTTGAATTCAACCCCGCAACCCCCAAAAACAATATCAGAGTATGCACTAGATCAATTAAGCTTAGACTTGTCCCAATTTTTGCTAAATAAAATAGTACGCAAGCTCATCCGATAAAATTTCATTCATTTTAACTCATTAGAATGGGATTTCCAAATTCAAAACAAAATGGGTTGGATTCTTGAATCAAAAGAGGCATTTGAACAGTCTAAACTTATCAGAGAGGCACAACACACGACATAGCATAAAATACTTGCATAAGAGTATAAATACCAAAAGTAAATGCAGGATTTGGAAAACCAACCTTTTCGACAGATTAAGTCAAGACTGTGATTCTAGGCGGCAGATTAATCCATATTCAAGCACCAATTAATCAACTAAAATACTTACAAGATGCGAAAATTTTGAAAATACTAAGTAGGTGCAATTTTGCGAAGATCGAGAGTGAAGGAAAATGAAAAAGGTTGAGAGTTTAAACCCGTGGTTTATAAAAACTATCCAGATCTCACCCATTCGACGACATTAGTCGAATTCGTCTAGCTATTCAACGATCCGCCGAGTGGTTATTTACCTCACCGAGTTTTACAAGACCTTCAGTCAAAGTGAGGATCCAAACAACGGTCTTCATCGGGGTCGCCGACCTAGTCGGCGACTCACCATGTTGATGCTGATGCTCACCGATTGTTACAGACTCTGATGTAAGATTTTCTTGAGTCTAACGACGATCTAGGTTAGCCTAGATGAACTCCTCGGTGATTTGCCGATTGGACTTATGTCCTCCAACCTGCACTTTTCACGCTAAAACCTACAAAATCAAAACACCATTATTTCAAAAATAACAAATAAAAAGCAAAAAGGGGTTTTTGGTTGCCTCCCAAAAAGTGCCTTAGTTAACGTCGCGGCACGACGCAAGTTAGCACTTAAACTCCAATGGTGGGGTTTGCCTCAGTTTCATCAGGCAACCCCTCTTTAGAATCCGGATAGAGCTCAGTCAGCACTTGGCCCATTTGGGGCCCTAGTAGTTGAATGAACATAGCATGGGAGGTTGTCATCTGGGTCAACAACAATATATTCTCCCTGAGCTCCTCCAGCACCATATGCTGCTCATTGGCTTTCTGGAGTAGAAGTGTGAGCATTGCTTTGATCTGTCCATCCTCCTTGTTCTTAAGTTTCCTTCGTTCATGAGGAGGAACGTAGCGCCCCTTATGGTTGTACTGGACTTTAAGATCCCCAATTTTCTTTGTCAGCTCATCTAACTGGGTTAGCAGGACCACTAAGCTAAAGCCTCTCTTTTTTGTTGCTTGATTAGGCTCAGTTAAGGTGTCAAGCAATTTGGCTGCTATCAAATAGGGTTGTCGTACTAGACTACCCGAGACAATTTGATCAGCCATCATTCTGTTTCCTAGACTAAGACTTTGGTAGAAAGATTCCAGAATGACTATGTTGGGGATTCCCTGAGTAGGGCATTGACCCAAAAGTGCTTTGAACATCAGCCATGCCTCATGAAGTTGCTCGCCTTCCAGTTGCATAAATGTTAGGATCTTATCTCGGAACATCATCACTTCTAATGGAGGAAACTCCATTTTCCCACGAGTACTGCTCGACATATTCACCTCCCATGTTTCAGAGCTCAATCAAGAAAAACAAAACAAAAAATTAGGTTAGTAAAACTACAACTAACAAGAAAAAAATTTCTACTAATCTAAGAATTCTCAGCTAACACTACTCCCCCGCAGCGGCGCCACTTTGATGTTTCAAACGTAATCAACTGACACTATATCGGTTCAAGTGCCATACGATCGCATGTAGTGATATAATCCAACAAGGTTTGGGATTGTTCCCACAGGGAGTGGTTTTGAGAATTAATAGAAAAATAAAACTAAGTTCTAATTAGTCATAGCTATAGACATTATCGAATATAAACATACGGAATCTAAAAGGGGTGACGAAAGCGTCAATTATCAATGGGGGGTTGCATTATGCTAATAACAAAAACATTAAAAATATAAGAAAATGAGATAGAGAGACGGGATTCTTAGGATGTGATAGGAATACGGGATAGACTAAATTATCGGGTACATGCCTTTGATAGTAAATTGTTGAGTATTTGTGACTATGCTAGACTATAATGGGGTAAATTCTCTCTCGGGCAACTTACCCCAAATCAACTCGGTTTCTCTCGAACAACGAGTTGCCACATTAAGCACAGCCTCCGCCTTAGCCCATTCACTCTCTCTAGCTGAATGTGTGGGAGAAGGACAAGGATTCACTCTCTCGAGCTGAACCCATGTCAACCCAATACCACCGGCTATCAATTTATAGTCTTAGTTTTACGACCTCTCTCTCGAGCAATCCAAAAACACTAAGATGAAATTGTATTTGGAACTACAATTCCATTAAGTTCATACACAACTACTTAAACATATCACATTTAAACAACAAATAAACCATCAACAAGCAAGACCCAATAGATAATCTAACCCATATTCACAAAATCACACCCCAAGAATTGAGTTTTTAGCTAGACATGTAAAAGAAATAAAAATTTATACCAATATCAGTTTCCATCAACTGGGTGTGAAGAATTAAGTCTTAAAACACGCCAAGAGTGAAGAATCTTTGAGACCCACCTCCAATTTCTTGGAGTTGAAAGCCTTTGAATCTTCAAGATCTTAGAACAAAATCTCCAAAACCCTCTAAAACTTGAAAATGAAAATATGCTAAGTCTGAATAAAAATTGTTTATGACTTGTTACTAAATTAACAATTTAAACAAGTATTTATAGTGTTTGAAAATTTGTGTTGTAGCGGATCACTCGGCACAGTTAGTCGGGATCGTCGATACACTCGGCGATCAGCTTTTTAGCCTTCAGCCTCTTCGCTCTTTGAGTCGTTGGGTGATATGGTACTTCTTCGCGGAACTACTCGGCGTCACGCCACTGCTCCATTTCATCCCCAACTTGATCTTTCCCTTCAAGGCTTAGCACACTGGAACAAAAGGTGATCTCTAGGCCGATCGGCGACTCGCCAACTGGTCTCGACGATCTTCAGGCCGTCATTTCTTCGTTCTTTTCAACAGCCTTGTTCCTTCTTGCCAAGTAGTGTCCATGCTTTGCCTCAAACTCCAAATACCTAAAATTTAAGGATTTTCATCAGATATTGAGACCAAATATGCATTTGAGGACACTAATTCTATCAAAATATGGCCTTAAATGAGTCCAATTTGTGTACTCATCAATATATCTAATATTGAATGCCCTAATTAAATTCCTAAGGCCTAGCTCATTGGGATTTATTATTTAAAACCTTAATTATAAAGTTAAAAAAAGAAGAAAAATTGTTTCTTGTAGGGATCTTTCTAGTTATATATTATTTTCTCCACCTCAATCCCTTAACCATTGACTTCCTCTTTCACTTCAAGTCTGCAAGGCTGCAACGCTATATTACTGATGTATGTTGGTCCTTGCCTGCGAGTGGACTGGTTGCTGCGGAAGCCTAAAAGATGGTCCTTTGCCTGTGGCGTGTTCATTGATGAGACGACATCAATTTTCTCTCCCTGTCTCCATTCATGCTACTTCAGTAAGTTCTTGGTTCTTTTTTTTTTCTATTATTTTTCAACATTCTATATTCTTTGGTTTTGGTATTTGTTGATGTGCTCTCCTATTTGGCTGGTTTCAGTGGCGGAGGCAAATTTTCCATCAACGAGGTTAAAAAAATTAAACACACTAATAGTATCCGCAAATGAATGGGTTGGATAAAAAGACTTAGTTTAGAGCACACATATCTAAAAACTTAGATAGATAAAACATAAATGTAGAATGGAAACATGGGGAAAAGACAAACTCCTAAAATACAAGTTTAGCGCACATGTTTATAACATGCTAAAACGGATATATTAAGCAGCACAAGTCATATTCAAATTCGAAAAAAATATAGGAGAAGACAATTATTTAGTTGTGTATCTACATTATTACATTGAGACTGTGTTTATAGACATTATATAATCATTTTTCAAGTAGGATTCTTTATGTTATTCTTGTTTCAAGTTGAATTATATATATATATATATATATATATATATGTATACATATTCATGTTTCTGTTCCCTATTCTACCCCCCCCGCCCCCCCCACAAAAACAAGTGTATACAAGTCTTATGTACCAAGCTTATTACAAATGTAATTGATACGAGAACTAGTGAGGAAGTTGGTGAAGATATATGTAAGTTGATCACTAAACTTCAAAAACTTTGTAACAATATCTCACGAGAGTATCTTTTCTTTCACAAAGGGATAATCAATCTCTATGTGCTTAATCCTCTCATGAAACAATGTATTTGATGCAATATGAAGGATCACATGATTATCACATACAATTTCAATCAGACAGATTTCTCAAAGTTTTACTTCTCTCAACAACTATTTGACCAAGCTAGCTCAAAAGTTTCTATAGCCATTGCTTGATATTATGCTTCTGCACTAAATCGAGCAACCAGAATCTATTTCTTACTCTTCCATGATACCAAATTATCTTCTACTAAAACACAATATTCATATATAAAACAAATATGTGAGGGTGATCTTAACCAATCACCTTTTGTATATCTAGTTGCAACACCTCGGTATCAGAAATAACTAATTTTAGCAAGAACCATATTGGAAAGAGCTAAATTGAAAATTTTGCAATTTAGTCTTAAATTGTGAGTTTTGGGTCAACGTCAAACGACCATAACTATCAGTACAGGATGAGTTAGGTGGCCCATAAGGTATCAAATGAAAGGTCTCTGAGTCCTCTTTCCAACGCCACTGAGTTTGCTAAATTCCAAGTTTGAATGAGAGAGATATGCCCGTTTGAGTTCAGCTTGTCCGATTAAGGAAAGTTCATCCGAATTAAGGAGGGATATTTTGGTTTTTTACTTACCCCATCAACTTTAAGCATTTTTTGTCACCCAAATAGGGGTCTAAACTGATTGAGATCAGTTTTCACAATCCTAAATACACTTAGGTTTTTAGAGAAAAGTTTAAGAGGACAAAAAGGGAGAAAGTTCAAGCGTTCTTCAAATTTTGGGGATTTTCGTCAAGGATTCCATTCCTTTGAGGTATGTAAGCTCCTATAGTGTTGGGTTTGTTTGCCCTCACGCCAATCATGTAATCTTTTACCCATGAATTTTTTCTTGAAGTTGATTTTTGAGTTCTTGAGAAGATCTTGAGTTAAATTGATAAATTGATGTCTTGAAGCCCTAGAGGTGAGAGTTTTGCGAAATAGTTGAGTTGTTTGATTAGTTCTTTGTGTGGGTTTCGGGAAATTAATTGTGCCCAGGTCTGCATACCACAGGCACTTAGCATTTTAATCCCCATATAATTACACCCCCTCTCTGAAACGCGGAGAGGATATAGATTCCTCTGCCTCAAAAATATTTCGCGACCATAAATTTAATTTCATCTCCGCATCGTGCCAATGTTCTTTAATTTGGGTCTTCGCTCGTTCTCATGATCAACTATATTAACCTAGCTTCCTAAATCATTGAGAGGTCCTACATTCTAAAGAATAATTTTTGAATTTATATTTCAATTCAAGATAGACTTAAGAGTAAATTTCAAGGTAGTTGTTTCAAGTCATTTTGAGAAGTCTTTTACAAACTTTTTTAAACTTGTTGTAAGACTTCAGTACTTGAGTGTTAGGATGAGGAGAGTTGAGTTTCATTATTTTCCAAAATGAATATATGGGAACTATGTTTTCCCAAGAGTATATGTTTTACATTTAAAATGAGAGGAAAATTTGATTTCCGAATGAGTTATGAGGAGGTTTTGAGCATTATCTCTCTTAAGAGAACCTTTTGAGTAATAATCTAATATTTTGAGGATGAGGAAATGTTTTTAAACATATGAGCATGAGTTATATTATTGGGAGTGGTATTGAACACCGATATGGGACGAGTTCAGACAACTCAAAGTCCTCAAAAAGCATGTATGCCAATGTAGGTAGAAAGGGTCATACTTTTTAAATGATTCGTTATTGATTTTTAAGCATTGCTTAGTGGATCCACTTAGTTGAGGATTTTTTATGCTCCAGCAAGGTATAATATAGTTTGGCTATTTGGGCGGGACGATGTATCATCACAGAGCTAATAGTAATGGTTGTTGGTTAGATAATCTCCCAAATAAGATTAAATTAGTTATCATTGTATTTTTAAACACATTTAGTTATTATATATTGTTTTAAAAGCTTTCTTTATAATGCATCTTTACTATTGCTTTTTATATTGAACTGAGTTGACTATTTCTGAGTTTGAGTATCTTTTAGAATTCTTAAGTATCCTTGAGTATAGATGAGGTGAATATGTTCTTCTTTTTTCAATAGTTCAAGCTTATGTCTGTGCTTTAGAGTTCCCCTTGCATGCTCATACATTCTATGTAATGACAATTTGGCCTGCATCTTTTATGATGCAGATACAGGAGGTCAGGGTCATCAATAGACGCACAATTGATACCACATCTTTGGGTGAGCCTCGTTGCTTCTAGAGGATTCCCATTTACTTTCTAGTTTTGTTAGGATGTCATGGGTATTGTTCCGGATTCCATCAATTTCATTAGAGGCTTCATAGATAGTAGTGTTTTGAGGGGCATATAGTTGTGTTTACTCTTGAAGAGTTGCATATCATGAATTTTTAGAGCCATATGTATTATTAATAAAATCATATGCCACGAAGATACTATAGACATGTACTATATTATTTAGATATGATAATAACTATATGAGATTTTTAAAGATGATTTAGGACACAAGAAGAATCATAGGTCAAAGCTAAATTGGAAATCATAAATTAAAGTGTCAAAAAACTTACACAAGATCCAACTTTAAAGACATACAAGTTTTATGATTTTAAAAAATATATATATTAGCTAATATTTATGTTTATCCATGAAACAGTCATTGGTCATTACTTTTGATTCAAATATTAATGTCGCAATTGGTATTTATAATATTTTCCCATTATTACCATTCTCATTTACTTTATTGGCCTTTATCATCTTATACCTAAACCCTTGAACCATTAATTCTTAGTGGCAGTAATATTTTAGCTTTTGAAATTTTGTTGTGATCATATTGAGTTCTTCACAGCTATATATACTTATATTATATTCTTTCTCTTTGGGGAGAAAGAGAGATATAAACATATTAGTTCTTCATATGTTCTAGTAATTTTCTTTTTGATTTGATTTTTGTTAGATGGGATCCTATTGTATATTAGAAGAGCTTGTTGAATTCTTAGGGATACATCTATACTATATGAAATATGTATAATGACAGTATTTTAGACATGCCTCAAGCTTTATAGAATTCCGTGATGAAGTATTTCCCTAAGATTTCCAATAAAATTTTGAGAGTAAATTTTTAAAATTTATCTTCACATATGTGCTTGACTATGAAATTTGATCAGATTTATGAAAATCTGATCGTCAAATAATTTCAAGTTCCGAGAAACTAAGCCAAAACAGTGTGAGATTTTAAAATTTCCACCCACAAAACCTCCATTCAAAAAACTCAAATTCCAAGTTTCAACTTCGAAATTCATACCCAAACAAGCTCTAAGTACATGAATAAAATGCAACCCGCCAAATCAACTCCAACATACAACCCAAAAAAATAAAACAAAAATCCGAAGCCACATGTTTTCAGCGCGCAAGTATAAAACCTTGTTATTTCACTCTCTTCAGTGGCCACTCCCATTTTCCATCATCCAACACGCCATCACAAGCAAACGTTTATTACCTAAGCTTTGTTTCAGGCCTTCTTACCATCCGTTTCAGCAATGAGGACAACAAATATTAGGGCGTCCTTACTTGTTTCAGTCCCTCTTTGGACTACTTTGCTATCAGCTCCGGTGATGGCTATATCAAGGTAATATTTTTCCCTCAAGAGAATTTTCACTCGTATTATTTACTTTTTTCACCATTTTCCATACGTGAATAATTTTAGATAATTATACTTTTTGTATAGTTTGCGGCTATTCAACTTTTACTTTTAGTAAAATAGAATTGAAATTTGTCATATATACCTCCAAAAGTTAGTGAAATTGACTCTTTCTGCGGGAAAAGTGCCAAACAAAAATCATATGTTGTAGCATTATGTTGAGTGTGAGAGAGGGCAGCGAGGGGAGACGTTATCAGAAATTTAGTTTATACCTAACAACTTAGAATTTGGGGAAGGGAAGGTATCGACTCTATTTTCATACATGCATATGTTGTGCCTTTTAGTTTTTTGTTTTTTTCATTTTTGATGATTTATTTAACTGTAAAATGATACAATTGAATTTCTAAGTCTTGTTAGATGACAACAATTGAAGATAAATGAGTGCATAAATAATAAATAGTTGCATGTAGAAGAATCTAGATTATGAGGTTGTGTTGTTGCTTATGAACAAAATAGCCCGAGTGAACTTGAGAACAAAGAGTTTTATAGTTTAAGCTTATGAAAAATTGTAAGTATTGAGTGTTAATCAAGAATTGTGGAACCCATATTATAAATGACTAGGGGACTATTTATAGAGAAACCATAGGGTTCAATGATAAGAATCGGTTAACTTGAATAAACAAGAAAAAAATGTGGAAGTGAAAATACAAAAATTAAAGATAGGAATTAAAAGATATGTAAAATTCGAGAATAATATCCTCAAATTTCAAAATGAAGCGCTAAGAACTTGTCACAACCCGAGTCTACACCCCGGAAGTGACACGGCGTACTCGACCCCGAAGAGGTCTTATACAAGCCTCATAGCATTCATAACATAAGATACTTAGAAAAAGTGCGGAATTAAAAAATTTCTTTTATAAATACAACAATCAAAATCATTAAAAACAAGTGGAAGTCTATCGTCTCACATGGCCATCTAAACAACATACTTGAAACAAAATATGGTCACGGCCCTTTACAATCGAATTCTTAACAATAGTCTATTACATGAAAAGAAAGGAACATCTAAACACTTGTCCTCGATCTATGAGGACATACCACTTAGTCTTGGGGAACTCAAATCCAAGCTTCACTAGAGAAAACCACTCAATTGTCGGAACCTACACTAGCAGTAAACATAGAAGAAAAATGGGTTAGCACAATTAAGTACTAAGTATGATAGACATGAAAAAAACATGCTTAAAATGGCCGCCATAATAAGAAGCAGGTAGAAGTACTCGCTTCACGCCCTTTAATTATTATTCACGAATGAATTAGGAAAGCCAACAGAAAGATTCGATTCTGACTTCGTAGAGCTGGTACTGTTGTTGCTTGTGCGTAGGGCCGTCCCCCACTCCCGTTCCGGGGCGCTAAATGGCTTTTGTTTTCGGAACAGACGACAGTGTTTTGCCACATTTTATTGGAAAGTCATGGTATATGCCAATTTGATAAAACCTTCATGAACATAAGCAAAAGAGGCATAATACAAGACATAACCAACATACAAGTCATTTCACCACATTAAAAACATAATCAACATATAAGTCACTTAACCCACATTAGAACTCAATCACCATATTAACCATTACCTTCACATTAAGTCTTCACCTCAAGTAATCCTCAAGCTATACTTTGTGCAATGTATGAATAGCGTCCCATACAACTATCCACACCAAGTACCACCTCAAGGTCACCAAAAGTAAACTTACCATTCAACCTTTGCATCTTCATACAATACTCATACATAAGAGACATAAACCTTTCATAAGTCATATCAACACATAAGGACCATCCCCTAAGACAACCCTAAGTCATACTTGTGCAATGTGCAAGTAGAATCCCATACTACTACTCACACTAAGTACTCATTTGAGGTCACCGTAGGCAAGGCACTTTCAATAAGTCATAACAAGGAAGTAACTCATAATACAATCCAAGTATAGCATGCATCATCTCATTTAAGTATAAGTCACATTCTTCATTAACTTCATTACATTAAGAGCACCTTCATTCATTAGACATTAGATCAACATTCTTGATTAGCATCATCATAAGAGAACATTCATTAAACTTAATATTATAAAGGAACACACCACAACCTCTGTCCAAGCCTACTTGTGCAATGCATAGATGGTATCCCATACCACCACCCACACTAAGTAGTGCATCCTTAAGAAGCCATAGTTCATTAACATTCTTTGTGGGGGTAAGCCTAAACCGAAATAGACCATGTGAGCAATATTCATGGAATCGTAGTGTCACCCTCACCGGATAAGGGATTCCTACTTGCCTAAGGTAGGACCATTGTTTTTTAGCTTAAGTGGATCCACTAGCTAGACCTATGTGGGCACATAGTTATGGGATAGGGAGATTTCTACAAGATACCCCACCTCAACTCAGTGATGAGCATCCATATTAAGAGATTGCTACTAGATACCCCTCCTCAACTCACGGATGAGCACCCATCTCAAGCCATATCCACTCGGTGCTTAGCATTATTCCCCACCGAATATATTACATTCATTACATTAGTTCATTATGGGATAAGAGATTGTTACTAGATACCTCGCCTCGACTCATGGATGAGTATCCATCTCAAACCCAACATTCACTCATTGGAAAGCTCATAGATTCAAAGATGAGAATAGCCTTTCACCTAAGAATTCCCTTATTGTGAGAAAGTCCTTTCACAACAAGTCATTATCATTCATTAGAGTACAATTGAGAATAACCTTTCAATAAGTACTTCATCATTCACATAATCATAGAACATCATTCATTATTCATTGATGAGTGTGTGTGTATGTGAGAATAGCCTTTCACATATATCATCATCATTCATAAGGTTAATTGAGAATATACTTTCAATCACCACATACTACATTCTAAACATAATCATCATTCATTCATTTAGATCTCACACACATACTTCATATCACAATCATACATTAACCACAACATGTAGGGGTATAAGGAAGATATCCATCAATTCAATACCACAACACAAATAGTAATCAAACACCTTCACCTTTCAAGTGGATCAATATCTCAAGCACAATTCTACTTCAACAAGTAATTTGATTATAACTTGCCCTTTCAAGGCCATGAACCAATATCAAATCATAAATCCAAACTACTACAATAGAATAGGAAATTGACATGATTCAATATAAAAATCAATAATTCAACATAATTGCATAATCAACCGATTCCCAATCTCAATTCACAACTTAAGAATTTGGGGGAAAACATGGGTTCTAGTAAGAAACGATCTTCATTCAACTTTAAATCCACAATTCATTCATATTTCAATGCAATAATGCCTTCAGAAATTGTTTTGAATCAAACCCATGCATAGATTGAAAAGTAGGGCTTTGGGGTAAACTTTGAAGATATGCAATCAACTTTGAAATTGGATCCTTTAAAGAAACTAAGTCAACGATGAAGACCACCATACCTTTAATGGAAGAAATCCACAAAAATCAATTAAAAAACTTGAAGTCTTGACCTTGGAAGCTTGAAGTCTTCACCTTCAATGGAGGTTTCTACAGAGAGAACTTTTGGAGGGGAAGGGAGGTTTGTATTTTGGGTTTTGAAATAATGAAGTCTAAAATATGTTTTAATACTTTAAAAACCCTTAAAATACCATAAATAACTAATTAAAACTGTCCCCCAACCAAACTAGACATAACATGAATTTACCAAATGACCCCCCACATTGGCCGACTTGGCCAGAAAACTGGTACCAACCACGAAGCCCCCATCCACGAACCGTGTATGGGACCATGGGCCGTCATGTGCCCTTGTGGTTTGTGGTTGTGTCTTGGTTTTGGGGGCCATGACCCACGAAGTCCATCCACGGGGTGTGGATAGACGTACGGGGCGTGGTCCCCTTCCGTGGTTCACCAAATTTTGGGCAGCCTATTGGTTTCAAGGGGTCTTGGGGGTTAGGCTTAGGGTCCTCCTCAAGGACCCTTAGGGTGGTCCTTGGGGAGTCGTACCTTGATGTTTAACCCCTAAACCCCTCAACCATGGCTCGGGACAACATTAAACACCCTCAAACCTCACTCCAAACTCAAACACCCACATGTTAGGCTCTAGTTTCACTTATTCGTTTTATGGGTCGTTACATTATCCCCCACTTAGAAACATTCGTCCTCTAATGACACTTAAAACACATTAAGGGGTTAATGACTCAAGACTAGCAGCCCATCATGCATGAAACATTATAAACAATGCACAAAATTAGGAGTCAAAGAGCTCAAAGCAAAACAAGAAGGTAGGAACTACATCCACAAACTCATTATGCAACATAACTTCAACATTTCTCATTACATTGGAGGAATTTCCTTCTCCAATTCACATCATGCTCATCATAACATCATTAAGCACATTATGCAATTTCTTCATAAAAACACATTAGGCATGTTTAATAATTCAACCTCATGCAACATATAGACAACTCATACTAAATGCATATCAACAAGAGGAACATAGTTCATATAAACTCATTTTCTCATTCAATCATAAACTCATTAATATCATGCACAACATAAGGAGACCATGTAAATACATATTCACACATGACTCCAATACATGAAACAAGGAACTCTTGGTCTCAAGCTTGAACAGGAATAGAAGGAAAGAGATAAGGATATCAACACTCTCAACAACCTTACTATTCAACATACTATCCCCCACTTAGGAGTAAACCCAACTAAGGCCATCATGAAAACAACATAGGAACCTCAATACAATATGCACAACCATAAGGAACTATCACTTACCGGTGCCTTCATCCGGATTAGCTCCTTTGTCCTTGTTAGCTTGAAGAACATAGAAACGATTTCTCTTTGGAGCATAAGGATCCGGGTGATACGCTCAAATTACACCTCTCTAAAGAAGGATAAGTGATCGTTATCAAGTAAAGAACCAAACTTGTAGGTTGGGGTCGATCCCACGAGGAAAATGGTTTAGGCTTCACTTTAACCAACAATTATATTCGTTTAGTCAAATTACTTCCAAACATAAGTAATTAAAAGGGGGGGATTTGTGAAAAAAATTCTAAGAATTCAGTAAGTAATCAATAAACAAAAGTCAATTTTGGTTGTTATCAAGATGAGAGAATTAACTAGGGTAATACGTGTTCCCCACAAGCTCATAACACAATAATCCTAGTAATAAGCAATCCTTTCCTAGTGTAATTACATGCAAAGTGATAAGGTAGGTATCTCTAAATCCTTGGTCCGGCATCTAGAGAATTTCACCCCGCACCTTGGTCCGGCTACGTGTGGATAATTTACTAACCCTTACCTTTACCTCATATTAGACATCACATCGATATTTGGCTTAGTTATTACTTCGGATCCATCGACACTAGACTATTAGATAGTATCACACTAAATCTATGTTGATAATTCTTTTCTTGTTGATTACCTCCTTGATCCGGAAAGTAACAACAAGGCGAGTTCTAACGCATGCACTCGTTAAAAAGACTTCTAAACGAAAGAATTATCAATGCATGCAAAACACTATTCAAAAATTGCTTATTTACTATTCATACTTTGTTAATCACTCATTGTTCCCACAACCCTAGTTGTGGAGTTTAGTTACTCATGATCATATGAACATAATTCATTAGATGAAAGAATTATGAACTTACGTAAGAAGAATAATAAACCCAAAAATTCAACTTGAATTGCAACACCATAATTTTCAAAACGAAATTAGGAAATTAAGAATTGCTAAAGTTGCAAGTTATTCTCCCAAGTCAAGAACTAGAATAAAAGTACTAAAGTCTAACCCCCAAAAATGAGGTTTACATACCCTATTTATCGAAAAGAAGTCCAAAATTAAAAGGGAAACAAAATAAGGAAAATTTGTTCAGGCACGCGTCTTCATTCCACGAGACTGACTCACGGACCATCAATGGATCTACGGTCCGTGAGTCCCTTCCGTCAGCCAGGACTTAAAAAATATTTCAGCTTCCAAAAATCAGTTTCTCTGAAGCAAACAACGGAACTCCAGTACGGACCGTAGATCAATCTACGGTTCATAAATCCCTCTCCGTAGCTCCACACTTAGAACTTCAAACATCAGATACTGGAACCCCCACAGTATCATTCTACGGATCAGCAGTCCGGTCTGTAGATCAATCTACGGACCGTCAATGGCCACCGTGGTTCCACACTTGGTCAGATTTGCCTTCCATGCCTTGCCTACTGATCTACGGAGCGTCAATGGACCTACGCTCCATATATCACCTCCATAGATGCCTTTCTCTACGTTTCTTTCAGTTGTCTCTTTACGTCCGCGCCTAAACATCTTTCCTGTAAAACATGATAAAAACACATAAAAACCAACACAAAAAGGCCCTAGACACACACAACTCTTAAGTGAAATGTATTAAAAATACCGTAAACTCAAGGTATATCAACACCTTCAACTTAAATTCGTTGTTTTTCCTCAAGCAACACACTAAGACTCTAAACGACACTTGTATAGAAGCAAGCAATTTAAGCACAAGCAATCACATGGCTCTCCATCCAAACTCTCTTTTCTGGTGCAAAATCTGTTCTCTTAGACTCGACAATCTAATTCATGCGGATCAAAATATGACAAAGATCGACCAACCAACCCACAACATACACTGTTTCACTATCACCAAGGTACCAATTTCTTTTTGATTTCAGCTTCTTTTTTTCAGGGGTCCTTTTCGACAATGTAACGAGTGCCCTTACTTCAAACGAAATCCCTTTTTCACACAATGAACATGAATTTGAGTACAAGGATTCATTCAACAGTCACACTGAGAAGTAATTTCAAGTACAGTTAGTGATCAGTACCATAAGCTTTCCCTTATTTTCACTGCTTAGACTCTCCAAACTAGATTCTAGGATCATTATAGGACTTTCTTGGCTTGTAACGTAGGCTCAGGGTCAGGCGTGGTATATTTGGCTACTTGTTAGTGACTTTCTGCCCTCCTTGACATTACATTAGGCTTTCAACCTCATTTTGCCCTAATTTTGACAACCTACCATTTTACCTTCTTTCCCTTGATTTTCTTCAACCATGGATGTGACTTTAGACGTTGTAGCTCTTATTTTCACTTTCATCTTTTTCTTGCATTTTATTCTTTTCTTTTCTTTCAACAAGTCACATCCTTTCTTCTCTTTCTTTTTTTCCCTTTTTTTTCAACATCAAACTCTTTTCATACCCATTTTTCTTTCGGTTTCCTCCTTCATAGCAACCCTCAACTTATGGATTTTCCATTGGTTGAGGTGCACAATATCCAATGTCGGATCAGGGGCCAAGATTGAGGTTACTTTTTACATTAGCCACCCTCAACTTAGGCCAAAGCCTAAGTTGAGGTGCACATGTCCAAGGAGGACCGGGGCCAACATAGTAGATTATGGGAAGGTGAGTTAGGGGTTTAGAAAGAAATGGTTTAATTTAGGCTCAAAGCATTTGGATCAAAGGGATCATTTATTTTATTTGGTTGGATTCTTCTTTTTAGGCAATTTGTGGACTTATCAGAACAAGGGCCTATGATCACTTTCTAGCCTCTAGAGTAGATTGTCTTAACAGGACTAACCGGGTAAGTTCTAGATTGGCACAAAACTGTTTGAACAATCAACTGTTCTCACACACTCTTGGCACATAGTTTCATTATCAGAATATCAGATTACCCAGTTTAAGTTTTAGCTTATGTCATGCCATCGAGTTGATTCATTATCATGTCATACTCAGAGCCAACACATTCAACTTATCTTAGCCTACAAATTCTAGCACACGTCACAAAATTTGGACGGGTATCATTTTTCATAAGCAATCATGCTTCATTCTTTTTCATGCTTCTGCACATACGATCCTAAGAGATTGGGTTACTCAGACTTCACCCTATCACTCACAATTCATTTACCCTACCCCCAATAAAAATAGATGCGATTGTCCCTAATGCATACAAAAATAGTAAAAGATAATGGATTAGGTGAAGCAAACCTGTGGCGCATAGCGAAGCCTCATCAACAAGCGGGTGGGTCCAGTTTCCTGGAGCTCGCTAAATCAACACTCGGGTCACCCTCAGTAGTGCCCGCATCAACAAGGACAACACCATCAGTAGTGTTATCTGTCACTCTAGTTGCACTCTCAGTGGTGCTCACATCAATCCCCACGGGCATAGAAATTGACGCCCCAAAAATCATCTCACTGGCCCGCTACTGCCTCAGCTGCTCATCTATTATAGAGGCTTTATGTGCCCTTTTCTCCTGCCTTTTGCTAGCATTTTCTTCCTCCGTGAGCTCAGTTTTGTGACTAGATCAGTGCCTTTTACCGCGTGCACGTACAGGCTCAGGCTCCTCCTGCGCATCATCTCCACTGAGTAGTGCACCCAGGACTGTATCATTGCCTAATACAGATGGTGCAACCTGTGGATCAACAACTGGTGTGGCCAGGATGGCATCTACATCAGCCCAGAGACTAGCTAGCTCGATCCGAAGAGAGGACATATCAATAGAGGGAGCTGGCCTCTCTAAAACTCTTAACTCAAAGGCATCGAGCCACTTATGAACTGCTCGGACCTTATGGTCCATATTTGCTTCCATCCTCTTTTCTACTCTCTCTTTGGACTTAGCAATCAATTTCCGCATCCAGGGATTAATATGGTGCAGCAAGGTGGCCATCTGAGCCTGTAACTTCTAGATTTGGACCAGCGGTTTAACATTGGCTCCCAAAGGCGGGGTGGCTCTAGATGAGGTGGGGGCCTGACTAACGACCTGAGAAGAGGAAGTTGGGGCATCATTAGTGTGGGCTGGAGGGGCAGGCTCATCACCCTACATCTGCTCCACAGTATCTACTAAATCAATACCCAATGGCACATCGACCCGCGACCTTCTGCGAGGTGCTGTCACATTCGCCTTGTCCCGAATCAAGTAAACATCAAAGGTCCCCGTAGGGTGGATAAACCTATCATAGTGCTAGATCGGCACTCCAGAGTCCCTGCACAATTGGAAAATTAAACATCGAAAGGGGTAAGTAGTGGAGGTGTAGAACGCCCTCTCGTGAATTTCTGCCAGCAGCATGCGGGCAAAGTCAATCTCCAATCCTACTACTAAGGTTGCAACCATGACGGGTCTGTCCCATGTGAGTTGGTTGTCAGCTTTTGTAGGCGACACCCTGTTACGCACCAACAACCAGAAGAACTTGGCCACAAAATTTAATGTGGCCTTTCGGATACCCAACCATGGTGCGGTGACCCACTCCGCACGCTCGCCATCTGCAGTAATGTATTTAGCCAACCAAAGTATAATAGCCTCCATCTGCTCTGCATTACGCGTGTAGGCTCCACTCCTCACAACATCCGATCTGTAATCAAATTCGGCCATGTTGAGAGCCCAAGGTGATCAGGACCAGGGCCATAGAGGAATCGGCTGATGGTGGCATGTGATATGTCCACTGGAAAAACCTCGGACCATAGTAGAAGTGACAGGGTCCTGGGCAGTGGGCTTGGACCTCTTGTCAATCGAACCTTGGAAAGTGGCAGCATAGGAAGCATAAAACTCCCGCACAATCACCTCGCTATAAGTCCCAGGGTCGCGAGCCATCCAGTCGCACTTGTGAAGTTCAAAAAACCGGTGGATGTCAGGAATAGTGTGTAAGTTCCCCGTGAGGACTCTGCGCTATTAAGTAATAACCCGTGTCATATTTTTTTTCTTACTCAACATTCTGGCATCCCGGTAGATTTGCCATTGCCCCTCAATACACCATCTGTTTGGCTTCCCAGCCACCGGATCAAGGTCATAGCTTCGTGGCACATGGACTTCTCCCGAACTGGTGGCCTCATCAGACGGGGCTGCTTTGTCATGTGTTCCTGAGCTTTTGGCGGATCCAGAACCGAGGCCGGAAGCATGGGCGGGCTCAGAGCCGGAAGCAGAGGCAAACTCTGAGTTGGAAGTAGAACTAGCCTCAGAATCGAAAGCCAAACCAACCTCAAAACCGGAGGCAAAACCAGCCGGTGACCCGATCAGTATGTTTTCCTCATTAGACTTGGAGACAGTGACTACGTCGGTGACCACCTACCGGGACGCATTCTGGGTAGCCCGAGGTGCAGTAGGGGATGTTCTCGTGGCCGGTGGAACATATGCATGGATCCTTTTCTGCGTCGGTGTCTTTATCGATTAACCTGAAGCTAGGGGCAACAAATTTTGACTTGCCCTGTTTTGTATAGGTGACTAGCTTCTTGGGTGCCATAGTATCTGTGGAAGCATTATTAGTGCGAAAACTAACTACAAACACACTCAAAAAAAAATTGGAACTAAAAACGAAGAACCAAAAAAAATTTAGACAGTGGCTACAGTGGTCATCTACGGAGGGGACCTATGGTCCGTAGACTAATATACGGTCCGTGGATCATAGGACCAACAATATTGGTAGCACATGGAAACCACAGATGTACAGAAAGGTCTGTAGATTGATCTATAGACCGTAGTCCACATCCGTAGTTTTACACTTAGTGAAATTTTCAAGTGCATCCAACCACGAACATAATCTACGGTCCGTAGATTTATCTACGATCCGTAGATTGATCTACGGTCTGTAGACGGGGTCTCGTGGAGGTGATTTGTGCCAGGTTTCAGACATTCTTTATTTTCAAGCACACATATTTGACCATTTTCAATAGTATCCTAGCTGAACCATGCATTTCAACATTTAATCATCCTAGTTCATCATTCTAAGGGTTCCAATTACTCAATTTGTTAATTATTTTATACAAGATTCGGAACCCTAAGTCGAAGCTTACATATAGACTAGCATTTAGACAGGTTTATCACACTATCAAGGCAACACAATCACAATCTATTTGTCCCAAGGGTTTTAGTACTTAAATTTTAGCATGCAATTACATACACGTAATTACCCAAGGTCAAGACCCGACTCCCGACTTTCTATACTCAATCTATGAACCGAAATTCAAAGTGAGGGAAAGTCTATTACCTTACAAGCAATGAGGAGTGGGGTGATTGCGTGATGACACTAAGCTTTGCAAGACCACACAAATAACCTAGTTGCGCCGAACCCAAACACCAAAGTTTTGGAAAAAAATTTGAGAAAGATTGGGGAATTTCTGGGATGAGAGGAGGTTGGAGAGGAAAGGAAAATTAGGTTTTAAGGGGAGCGGAAAGGGAAGATTTAATGGGGAGTTATGGAGTGATTTAAGGAATTGGGAAGTTTAGAAACGATTTGGTGGTAAATGGAGGGAAGTGGGAATGATTTAAAATTGGGGGATTTTAAATAGGATTGGTCCGGGTCGGGTCAGGCAGAATTTGGGGTTTTGGACCCACGAGACCCCATCTACGGTCCGTAGATGGGGACCGTAGATCAAACTTGCACTTAAAAATTCAGAAACCTTACCTGAGATCTACGAACAATATTGACGATCCATGGATTGAACCAAGGACCTTCAATGGGGTCCGTAGACAGCTGCACCAGACCTTTTTCCTGCAGATTCTGCTTTTCGCCCCTGCACATATAGCAACCATTAGCACGTTCTTTTTACATTTTCTAGACACTTTTTAGACACGGACCCTATGTTATGTCTAGCCAACACTAAAACAAAAGTAAAACAACTATCTAAATGAGTACAGAGAAGCAACTAAACAAACAAAACTACTAAACGGAAAACAAAGACCTATTGTTGGCTAAATTTTACATCTTGGGTTGCCTCCCAAGCAGCGCTTGATTTAACATCGCGGCACGATGCAGGCCTCTTGATTACTCAGACTTCATCAAGAGGATAGGCCTCAACAACTTCTTGCACACTTTCTACGTTTCCCAGATAGATCTTGATCATTTGCCCGTTAACCATGAACCTTGTTCCTTCACTGTTCTCAAGCTCAACCGATCCATGGGGAAGCACTTTAGTGAGAAAAAATGGCCCGGTCCATTTGGATTTGAGTTTGCCCGGAAACAAGCGCAACCTATAGTTGAATAGAAGCACAATATCACCCACAACAAATTCTCGCTTTTCAATTCTTTGATCATGATACCACTTCATCTTTTCTTTGTACAAGGCTGAACTTTCATAAGCTTTTAGGCGAAACTCATCAACCATATTCAAGTCATTCATTCTTTGATTAGATGCGGCGCCCTAATCCAAATTTAGCTTCTTCATCGCCCACAAAGCCTTATGCTCTAGCTCTACCGGTAAATGTCAAGACTTCTCATATACAAGTTGGTAAGGAGACATACCTATGGGGGTCTTGTATGCAGTGCGATAGGCCCATAGAGCATCATCAAGCTTCCTTGACCAATCCGTTCTATTAGCATTCACAGTCTTCCCCAAAATCTGCTTGATCTCTCTGTTGGACACTTCAACTTGCCCGCTAGTCTGTGGATGGTAAGGAGTGGCTACATTGTGGCGGACACCATACTTCTCAAGTAGTGCCTTGAACAACTTATTACAAAAGTTGGAATCTCCATCACTGATAATCGCCCTCGGTGTACCAAATCTGGAGAAGATATTCTTTTTCAAGAATGCGGTGACACCTTTACCTTCATTGTTGGGGAGCACAACTACTTCCACCCACTTCAATACAGAATCAACCGCAACAAGAATATACTTCATCCCATGTGAACTCACAAATGGACCGATAAAATCAATGCCCCATACATCAAACAACTCTATCACCAATATAGGATTCATAGGAAGCTCTTGCCTCTTTGAAATCCCTCCTTCTCTTTGGCAACGATCACAAGACTTGGCAAAATCATGAGCATCTTGGTGGATGGTAGGCCAATAGTACCCACACTGCAAAATCTTATGCGCAGTCCGAATACCACTATGATGCCCACCAACAAGCGATGAATGGCATGCTTCTAGTACACTCAACATCTTAATCTCGGGCACACAGCGACGAATAATCCCATCAGCACAACTACGATACAAGTAAGGCTCATCCCAAAAGAATTTCTTCACATCATGCATAAACTTTTTCCTTTGGTGAAAAGACAAGTCCAGGGCACCAAATCTCTTGCCAAATAATTAGCAAAGTCTGCGAACCAAGGAATCAGACAATGACAAGAAGCCAATACCTGTTCATCTAGAAAAGTATCATTAATTTCAGCCCTATCACTAAGCTTAAGCATAGCCTCTTCCTTTAATCTGGACAAGTGATCGGCAACTTGATTTTCGGTTCCCTTTCTATCTTTTACCACAAAATCAAACTCTTGCAGCAATAATACCCATCTAATCAGCCAAGGTTTTGCATCCTTCTTCGCCATCAAATACCTCAGTGTAGAATGGTCAGTATGCACTATGACCTTAGTACCAAGAAGGTATGATCGAAATTTTCTGAATGTGAAAACCACCACAAGAAGCTCTTGTTCATTCACAGTATAATTCTCTTGGGCCACATTTAGAGCTTTGCTAGCATAGTAAATAGGATGGAGAATTTTCTCTCGCCTCTGTCCCAATACTACACCAAACACCACTCCACTCGCAATGCACATTACCTCAAATGGTTGTCCCCAATCAGGTGAAATAATGATAGGTGCAGTAACCAACTTCTCCTTCAACACTCCAAATGCTCTCAGACAAGCATCATCAAAATCAAACTTATACTCCTTTTCGCGCATTTTTCACAATAGCTGTGCAATTTTAGATAAATCTTTGATGAACCTCCTATAGAAACCTACATGCCCAAGAAAACTTTGAACACCTTTTTACAGAGATAGGTGGTGGAAGCTTTTCAATTACCTCTACCTTTGCTCTATCAACCTCAATGTCCATATTGGTGCTCAATACTACTCCCAAAATATAACTAAACTCATATGTTTAAATTTTTTTTATCATCCTCAAGCTTTGAGATTATTACTCAAAAGGTTCTCTTAAAAGAGATTATGCTCAGAAACTCCTCATGAACTCATTCGGAAATCGATGTTTCCTCTCATTTTAAATGTAAAAACATTTACTTTTAGGAATACTTAGTTTCTATTATAAAATATTATCGTGTGAATGTTCACTACACCAAGAAGTTACTCTCACCCATTATCTCCATTACTTTCCTCCATTATGAAGATAACCTCCACCTTTATGACCATTATCTTTGTAACCTTCAACCTCCATAACCTCCTCCATTATATTCATGATTAATGTCATGTTTATGGCTAACATTTTGTATGACTCTATATTAAACTATACATAGAGGAATAGGGGTTCATATTGTAGACACTTGAAGATTTGGTAAACACTTGAAAGAAAGAAAGTTATCTTATATTCTTCTTGTCTTCCTCTTTATATTGTTCTTTGTTATTAAATTTTACAACAAGTTATCAACACGAATGTTCTACCATTGTAGGATTGAAGCAAAGTATATAAAAGAAGGTAAAATCATTGTGTTTATTTTTCTCTCAGGAACAAATTAAATTATTGTGGAATCTATTTTATATTTTACTTGTGAACAAGGTGAATGATTAATATTATTGTTAAACAAAATATTTTTTCACTAATCACTATATATACTTTCTTTTGTATGTGGAACTTATTTTATATTTTATTTATGATTATGCTCATTGTTTTGGTTATTGCATAAGCTTTTAGTTTATTTTGTTTTTTTGTGAGAAATATTTTGGGTTCACATGGAAATTGAAAAGGAGCGGTGGTAGTAAGCAGTTTTATTTTAGTGTAATTTGAATTGTTTTTTTTTCTTACAGTGCAATTGATTCTTTGATTTATAACGGTAATTCACTACCTTAATTATTGTGCACCAAACAAAATCATATATATATATAAGAGAACCCTAGGCCCGCCTACATGGCACCACCACAAACCAGGATTCCTTTTTTAATTTATTTATTTCCAAAACTATCCTTCCCCTTTCATGAAAAGTTGTGACTTTTATGAAAATTTGCCACTTTAATGAAAAACTGTGAGTTTTATGAAAAGTTGCGACTTGTATGAAAAGTTGGGTATTTTATCAAAAGTTGTAACTTCTATAAAGAGTTGCGACTTTTATGAAAAGTTATGCGTTTTATGAAAGGTTATGACCTTTTCAAAGGGTTGTAACTTTTCCGAAGAGTTCTGACATTTCTGATAAGGCACAATAAACATTTGTTCACACTACTCTTTGTTGTCTAGCTATAAATAGAGGGATTTCCTCTCATTTTAAAAAACAACGAAAATTCTAAACTTTTTCTTCTTCTACACAATTAAATATTCGTTTAAAAAAATTTCCTTTCTATTTCATCCTGTTGTTACAGATCCTGGCATATTTTTTTACAGCCATTAATTTATGCTTATGTTATTAATTGTTGTTTTTGAATACGTGTTTTAAATTTTGTTGTTTATGTTTCTGCAAAGTTATTGTTATAAGTATTGGATAGTATAGAATAAATGTAACACCTCGAAAATCAGACACAGAAAAAAATGCAGAAAAATTATGTGCACTAGTGCACCACGGCAAGGTTCACGGACCGTGATAGGATCCACGGTCTGTGGAACTGTTCGTGGTCATGACTTGGAAGTCACCAGGCCCAGACATCAGACCACAGGCACCTTCACGGTCCGTGGTCTTGATGACAGGCCGTGGTAGACCTCGTGAAGCCTTAGGCAGTAGCCCCCCTCGCCAGTCCCTTAGACCCCCACGCCTAAGTGAGGACCACGGGGACCTTCACAGTCCGTGGCCCTTCACACTGGCCGTGGGAGGGTCCGTGAAGGGCTAGCCAATAAGCCCTCAAACCTGAGCCTCCAAACCTCAGCCCAAGTGAGGACCACGGGGACCTTCATAGTTTGTGGTCCTGTACACGGGCCGTGGTAGTGGCTCGTGGACTAACCCTTAGAACCACATGACCAAGTGAATACCACGAGGGCCTTCACGGTCCGTGGTCCCTTTCACGGTCCATGAAAGGGGCCGTAGTCAGCTCCCTCTGCAACTTAAGTCAGGGGTCTTTTAGTTTTTTCCTATTTCGTTGGACCCCTAAACTACGTCATTTTTAACCCTAAACTACGTGGTTTTGATTAGTTTTAGCCTGGAAACATAACTAGAACTTACCTAAGTCAGATCTTTAATCAAAACATAGAAAATTAGGACCAAGAAAAGAGAAAGAGGCGACCAACATAAGCTTCAAGAACGCGTCAAGTTTCCTTCAGTTCCAGCCTCGAAATCGAAATATTTCTCCGTGGAATTCGTCACCTGGTATGTCGGATTTCACTAGTGGGTTCCTTTCACCCATTAGGTCCTTAGAATTCAGTCAGATTCTTGATTCCTTACTATTACCTAGAGCTAGGGTTTCTAGAACTTGAGCAGATTATCATGAATTAGTTATTTTAATGTTCCAAATCAGATTATCATGTTATTACTTGGTTTCTTGCATGAACTTCAGAACCCTAGCTATGTATTTCTTTAGTTCTTGAATTACACATGCTAGGCCAGAATTCAGTCATTTCAAATTTACATGCCTCAGTCTTGAATGTGCTATTATCAGATATTTATGCGCATTCTTAGTTTGCATCAGGGAGTGTTATAGGTACCAAAACATACCCAACTTGCCCTAAGTGTGGTAAGAACCATCCGGGCGAGTGCCTTGTAGGAAAGGAAGGGTGCTTTAGGTGTGGTCAGTCTGGTCACAAGCTGAGGGATTTTCCTTTTAAATAGGGTCAAATAGGCAATGCTAATCGAGCCTAGTCTACAACTTCAGCAGCACCGGCAGGTCGCCCGACTTAGCAGGGTAACTCTTCTGGTACGGGTGGTGGACAGCGCCAAAACATGCTCTATTCTCTTCAGGCTTGCCAGGATCAGAAAGATTCTCCTGATGTAGTCACTGGTACGTTATGAGTCTTTGATCTGGATGTGTATGCTTTGTTAGATCCAGGGGCTACTCTTTCCTTTGTTACTCCTTACATAGCAGTCCAATTCAGTGTTAGTCTAAAAATTTCCAGTCGGTGTCCCAGTTATAGCTAGACGGGTATACAGAAATTTCCGTGTCATAGTCTCTCAGAAAGTCACCTCAGAAAATCTTGTAGAGTTAGAAATGGTAGACTTCGATATCATTCTAGGCATGGATTGGTTACATTCCTTTTATACCTCAATCGATTGTAGAACTAGGATTGTTCATTTTCAGTTTCTAGACGAACCAATCTTATAATGGAAGGGTAGTAGCTTAGCGCCTATGGGTCGATTCATTTCTTACCTTAAGGCCAGAAAGATGATCTCTAAGGGTTATCTCTATCATCTAGTTCGGATTAAGGATTCAAGCTCTGAAACCCAACTCTTGAGTCAGTTCCTATAGTCAATAAATTTCAGAAAGTGTTTCTAGAAGATCTTCCCAGAGTCCCTTCCGATAGAGAAATCAACTTTGGAATTGATCTCATTCGAGATACCCAGTATATCTCTATTCCTCCTTACAGAATGGCTCCATTTGAACATAATGAATTGAAAGAACAGTTGAAAGACCTTCTAGATAAGGGCTTCATCAGACCTAGTATTTCGCCATGGGGTGCACCAGTGTTATTCGTGAAGAAGAAAGATGGTTCACTCAGAATGTGCATTGACTATAGGCAGTTGAACAAGGTCACAATCAAGAATAAGTATCCCATCCCTAGGATTGATGACTTGTTTGACCAACTTTAGGGTGCTAGTCATTTCTCAAAGATAGACCTCAGATCGAGTTATCATCAGCTAAAAGTCAGAGATAGTGACATTCTGAAGACCGGCTTCAAGACTCGGTATGGACATTATGAATTTGTAGTTATGCAATTTGGACTAACCAATGCTCCTGCAACTTTCATGGATCTGATCAACAGAGTGTTCAACAAGTACTTAAACTTGTTTGTTATCGTCTTTATGATGATATCCTCATTTATTTTAGGAATGGGGAAGAACATGAGAGTCATTTGAGGGTTATTCTGTAAACTCTCAAAGATCGCCAGTTATTTGCTAAATTTAGCAAATGTGAGTTTTGGTTGCAGTCAGTTGCTTTCCTTGGCCATATTGTGTATAGTGAAGGAATTCTAGTAGATTCCCAGAAGACAGAAGCAGTAAAACAATGGCCCAGACCTACCTCTGCTACAGATATAAGAAGTTTCTTGGGTTTAGCAGGTTATTACAGAAGGTTCATGGAAGTATTTTCATCCATAGCCTCACCATTGACTAAACTGACTCAAAAAAAGGTCAACTATCAGTGGTCAGATGATTATGAGAAAAGCTTCGCAGAATTGAAAACTAGGTTGACTACAACTCCTGTTTTGACTCTACTAGATGGTTCAGAGAGTTATGTGATTTATTGCGATGCATCCAGAGTCAGCTTGGGTTGTGTGTTGATGCAGCGAGGTAAGGTGATAGCTTATGCTTCTAGACAGCTTAAGGTACATGAGAAGAATTATCCGACTCAAGATTTGGACAATTTGGACTAACCAATGCTCCTGCAACTTTCATGGATTTGATGAACAGAG